>NC_135986.1:22782449-22846906 GCF_053455715.1 Rhinoraja longicauda | reverse complement strand
TGGTTTCCTTCAGGTGTTCCGGTTTCCTCCCACACTTCAAGGACGCGTAGGTTTGTAGGTTATTTGGCTTCCGTAAAATTTGTAAATTGTCCCTGGTGCTGATTGGCGCGAACCATTGGGCCGAAGGACCTGTTTCTGCTCTCTATCCCAAGTCTAAAATAAAGTCTGCTTGGTTACCCACCCCGCCCATCACTTTTTTTGACCAAACTAGATTCCTTGATGCTAAACTTAATTAGTTTAGTTGTCGCATGCACCGAGGTACAGTGAAAAGCTTTTGTTGCGTGCTATCCACTCAGCGGAAAGACAGCACACGATTACAATCGAGCTGTTTACAGTGTACAAATAACATTTACCTTGCAAAGTCCTATCAAGGATAGTCCGAGGGTCACCAATGAGGTAGATAGCAGTTCAGGATTGCTCTCTGGTTGTGGTAGGATGGTTCAGTACATCTGGATACCTTATCGCTAGTAGACAGTTGTAATGTTGCCATGTTTGGGAAATTTGTTGGTGACTGCATAGTTTGAATCATCTCAACCTGACTCAGAGAGGGAGAGGGATTATACATGTACAGTTCCTTGGGATGTGGATATTCCTTGCAGTGCTGGCATTTTGCCCACTGATCCGGAATGTTGGCAAGCGTGGATTTAAATTTAGTACAGACATGATGGGAAGCGAGTATTTGTGAACCGAATTGGGTTTTTAAGTCTCTTTAGATGCTGTATTTAGATTTATCACCAGTGCTTTCTTGCAGACTTTAGTCTGTTTTAGAAATTATTCTCTCTCGCTCTCTCTAATTAGCTAATTGATTTATTGCATCGTATGGGAGGCTCATTCCCAATCTCGTTGTACCCCTGTACAATGACAATAAAGATATATTGTATTGTTGTATTGTAAATACAGCGTGGAAACAGGCCCTTCGGCCCACCGAGTCTGCACTGAGGCAGTGACTACATTGGCTTCCTAAGGCTGCTCCGGTTTCCTCCCACATCTCAAAGACGTGCTGGGTTGTAGGTTAATGGGCCTCTATAAATTGTCTTAGTTTAGTTTACTTTAAAGATACAGCGTGGAAACAGGCCCTTCGGCCCACCGAGTCCGTGCTGACCAGTGATCACCCCGTACACTAGTTCTGTCCTGTACACTCGTGACATTTGGATGGCACAGCGGTGGAGTTGCTGTCTTACAGCGCCAGAGACCCGGGTTCGATCCTGACTACGGGTGCTGTCTGTACAGAGTTTGCACGTTCTCCCCGTGACCTGCGTGGTTTTTCTCCGGGTGCTCTGGTTTCCTCTCATTCCAACGACGTGCAGGTTTGTCGATTGATTGGCTTCTGCAACTTGCCCCTAACGTGCAGGATAGAACTAGTGTACGGGATGATCGCAGGTGGGGTGGACTCGGTGGGCCATAGGGCCTGTTTCCACTCTGTGTCCCTAAAGAAAACTAAACTAAGACCATTTATAGAGGCCAATTAGCATACAACCCTGGGTAGACACAAAATGCTGGAGTAACTCAGCGGGTCATGAAGCATCTCATGAGAGAAGGAATGGGTGACATTTCGGGTCGAGACCTTTCAGACAGATTCTGACTCGGACTGGAGAAGGGTCTCGACCCGAAACGTCACCCATTCTCTCCCGAGATGCTGCCTGACCCGCTGAGTTACTCCAGCATTTTGTGTCTACCCTCGATTTAAACCAGTATCTACAGTTTTTTGCTCACCTGCAACCCTGCATGTCTTTGAGATGTGGGAGGAAGCCGGAGCACCCGGAGGTAACCCACACGGTCACGGGGAGAAAGTGCAAACTCCCCACACAGACAGCATCCATAGTTGGGATGGAACCTGGGTCTCTGGCACTGTGAGGCAGCAACTCAGCCACTGTGTTTTAACCCCGTTTCCCAACGTTGAGGGTCTGGGGCTCAGTATGTAACTAGTAAATCGACCACCGCACTGGTAGGGTAGGGGAGTGGAGGGTGCTCCAGGGGCTTTGACAGTACAGCCCCCCGCGGCCGAGGGGAGGCCTGGGTTGAGTGGGAGAGTCTAGGACCAGAGGGCGCAGCCTCAGAATAAAAGGACGTGCAAGGAGATGGAAGGAATTTCTTCAGTCTGAGGGTGGAGAACCTGTGGAATTCATTGCCACAGGCGGCTGTGGAGGCCAAGTCAATGGGTATTTTAAAAGTGGTTCATGATTAGTGAAGGTGTCCGGGGTTACGGGGAGAAAGCAGGAGAGTGGAGTTGAGGGAAAGATAGAAACAACTATGATTGAATGGCACAGTAGACTTGATGGGCCGAATGGCCTAATTCTACTCCTGTGTCTTATGGTATTATTATTCACAAAATGCTACAGTAACTCAGCAGGTCAGGCAGCATCTCGGGAGAGAAGGAATGGGCGACGTTTCGGGTCGAGACCCTTCTTCAGTCTGAAGACGCCCATTCCTTCTCTCCTGAGATGCTGCCTGACCTGCTGAGTTACTCCAGCATTTTGTGAATAAATACCTCCGATTTGTACCAGCATCTGCAGTTATTTTCTTATACTACATGGTATTATTATGGTCATTGTTTGATTCTTAATTAGCAAGGGCATCAAAGGTTGTGGGGAGAAGGAAGGAGGGAGAAATAGAACGGCGGTGATAGAATGCCGGGGCAGACTCAATGGGCTGAATGGCCTCCTATGACTTATGAACACGAGTCTGGGCCAGAACATCACCCATCCATGTCCTCCAATGATGCTCACTGAGTTACTCCAGCACTTTGTGTCCTTTGTGGGCTTCTTATAAACTGTTCTGGAGCTCTGGGGGGGGGGGGGGGAGAGTGGAAGATGAGAGTAGCAAAGGGAAGAAGGGTCCCGACCAGAAACGTCACCCATTCCTTCTCTCCGGAGATGCTGCCTGTCCAGCATTTTGTGTCTATATCTTCGGGTAGCAAATGGAGGCAAGAGCTTCCCCTGTAGAACCCTGCTGAACTCTCAGATCAGTCACCGGGTGAATGTGATGTGGAGGGTGTCGCCGCTGTGCGCGCCATCGTTTCCCGCGGGAGGCAGAGGTGCCGCCCGTGAGTGGAGGCGAGCTGTGAAACAGGATGCTCCGTGTAAACTGTGGACTCCCGATTCCTGCCGGCGACCTCCTGTTTGGACAAAACCACTTCCCTCCCCAGCCTCCGCACTGCAGCGAGGCGAGGAAACCTGCCCACGCCACAGAGAATAAAGAGGGGTCGGTGGAGGGGGGTGTTAGAGTTTAGTTTACAGTCCCATGTACAGTGAAAAGCTGTTGACGGCTCGATTGTAATCGTGTGCTGTCTTTCCGCTGACTTCTCGGCACGCAGCGAAAGCTTTTCACTGTACCTCGGCACACGTGACCATAAACTAAACTGGGACTCCACTACCCTGTGCTGACCAGTCAACAGAAAGTGTTTACAATCGAATCATCCACCGCATACAGCTACACAATAAAGTGAATAATGTTTGGTGCAAGGTAAAGTCTGATCAAAGATCCACGAATCTCAGGTCCACACTCCAGTTGGTGGTGGGATGGTTCAGTTGCCTGATAACAGCCGGGAAGAAACTGTCCCTGGATCTGGAGGTGTGCCTTTTCACACTTCTGTACCTCTTGCCTGATGGGAGAGGGGAGAAGAGGGAGTGGCCGGGGTGAGAAGAGGGAGTCGCCGGGGTGAGACTGGTCCTTGATTATGCTACCGGCCATGCCGAGGCAGCGCGAGGTATAGATGGAGTCAATGGAAGGGATGTTTGTTTGTGTGACGTACAATTCTCGGTCCGAATTGCGGTGGGAAGTGACTGACCTTTTAAACATCTTGAATGATAGAAATGTTGAATGATATGCAGGCAATTCCCAACCCCCACTGCTTCACTTTAGACTTTAGAGATACAACACAGAAACAGGCCCTTCGGCCCACACAGTCCACGCTGACCAGCCATCAACTATCCTACACTTGGGGCAATGTACTTTTTTTTTTTAAACCGAAGATGGACACAAAAAGCTGGAGTAACTCAGCGGGACAGGCAGCGTCTCTGGAGAGAAGGGATGTGTGATGTTCTGGGTCGAGTGTATGAACCTACACTAGTTCTGTTATCCCACTCCCAATACAGGGCGTCACGGTGGCGCAGCGGTAGAGTTGCTGCCTCGCAGCGCCAGAGACCCGGGTTCAATCCCGACTACGGGCGCTGTCTGTACGGAGTTTGTATGTTCTCCCCATGACCTGCATGGGTTTTAGACAATAGTTGCAGGAGGAGGCCATTTGGCCCTTCGAGCCAGCACCACCATTCAATGTGATCATGGCTGATCATTCTCAATCAGTTCCCCGTTCCTGCCTTCTCCCCATACCCCCTGACTCCGCTATCCTTAAGAGCTCTATCTAGCTCTCTCTTGAATGCATTCAGAGAATTGGCCTCCACTGCCTTCTGAGGCAGAGAATTCCACAGATTCACAACTCTCTGACTGAAAAAGTTTTTCCTCATCTCCGTTCTAAATGGCCGACCCCTTATTCTTAAACTGTGTGGCCCCTGGTTCTGGACTCCCCAACATTGGGAACATGTTTCCTGCCTCTAACGTGTCCAACCCCTTAATAATCTTTTCTCTGAGATCTTCGCTTTCCTCCCACAATGAAGATGTTCCGGTTTGTCAGTCAGCATTTTTGGGACGTGTGAGGAAACCAGAGCACCCGGGAAAACCCACGCGGTCCTGGGGAGAACGTGCAAACTCCGCACTGACAGCACACGCAGTCGGGATCGAACCCGGACTGCCGTGGTGTATGCTGCATTACTGCTCCCCCCCACATGCTGTCTCAGGTGCAGCTTGTTTAGCTCCGTCTAACACTGTGGCCTGAGATTCTGCTCCTTTATTCTGCAATGACTCTCTTCCTCCTCCCTTCCCCTCGAATAAGTGAATGGGTTTCACTGTTGACCTGTTGAGTTGCACTGACTGTATAACTCGTTATCACCTAGGCCACAACCAACAATGGACCATTGTGGGCTCCACCTTTCCTTGATCGTCGTTACTTTTTTGCATATCTTTCATTCTTTTTTTTTAGATTTAGAGATACAGCGTGAAAATAGGCCCTTCGGCCCACCGGGTCCGCGCCGCCCAGCGATCCCCGCACATTAACACTATCCTACACGCACTAGGGACAATTTTTACATTTACCCAGTCAATTAACCTACATACCTGTACGTCTTTGGAGTGTGGGAGGAAACCGAAGATCTCGGAGAAAACCCACGCAGGTCACGGGGAGAACGTACAAACTCCGTACAGACGGCGCCCGTAGTCGGGACCGAACCTGAGTCTCCGGCGCTGCATTCGCTGTAAGGCAGCAACTCTACCGCTGCGCCACCGTGCCGCCCATTTGTTCTATATCCCTCTACATCACCGTCTGTATCTCTCGTTTCCCTTTTCCCTGACTCAGAGTCTGAAGAAGGGTCTCGCCCCGAGAAGTCACCCGTCCCTGTGCTCCAGAGATGCTGCCTGTCCCTCTGGAGTTACTCCAGCTTTTTGTGTCAATCTTCGGTCTAAACATTTCTTCTGGACACCACTCAGCCTGCTTGTTGCAATCGCGTTGGTCTTTTGGCCGTCCCATTGCTTCTCCTGCCCTGTCACTTGAGACGGTGGAGACTAATTACATCATCCAGCCTGACATCTTTCCCATGGCCTTTTTGCTCTTAGCAACCTCCTACGTCCAAGTTGTTGTTTTCCTCTCTCTCCCTCTCTCTCCCTCTCTCTCCCTCTCTCTCCCTCTCTCTCCCTCTCTCTCCCCCTCTCTCCCCCTCTCTCCCCCTCTCTCCCCCTCTCTCCCCCTCTCTCCCCTCTCTCCCCCTCTCTCCCCCTCTCTCCCCCTCTCTCCCCCTCTCTCCCCCTCTCTCCCCCTCTCTCCCCCCTCTCTCCCCCTCTCTCCCCCTCTCTCCCCTCTCTCCCCCTCTCTCCCCCTCTCTCCCCCTCTCTCCCCCTCTCTCCCCCTCTCTCCCCCTCTCTCCCCCTCTCTCCCCCTCTCTCCCCCTCTCTCCCCCTCTCTCCCCCTCTCTCCCCCTCTCTCCCCCTCTCTCCCCCTCTCTCCCCCTCTCTCCCCCCTCTCTCCCCCCTCTCTCTCTCCCTCTCTCTCTTTAGGACGAATATAACCAGTAGTGAGTGATATTTAGCGGTTGCTCTTAAAATGAGTGTAGAGTGCCAGTGACGCCGGCTGTGAATAAAAAGAATTCTCGGCACTTCCCTGTTAGTTTGCTGGGGGGGGGGAAGGTTTGGTCAGTAATCTGGTGATGTAACCCTGGAGGAATGCACCGCTCCTGTGGCCTCTGGTGTGTCGGCACAGCTCTGAAACTTGCTCTGAAGGTTTAGCCACAGTTTAGGGACCAGGCTCTGCCTGCCGGGCGGTGCTGATATGAGAGACAGCACATCGTGTTTCGCTTGGGCAGCTTACAACCCAGCAGACAAAAATGCGTTTGAAGGGCACTGCAGATGCTGGTTTAAACCAAAGATAGACACGACATGCTGGAGTAACTCAGCGGTGTCTCTGGAGAGAAGGGATGGGTGGGCGTTTCGGGTCTAGACCCTTCTTCAGACTGAAGAGTTTCGCTGTCTGTATAACAACTCGTTATCACCTAGCCCACAGCCAACAATGGGCCATTGTGGGCTCAATCCTTTCTTGATTGTTGTTACTTTTTGCATATCTTTCATTCATTTGTTCTATATCGCTGTCAAAATCTCCCTTTCCCCTGACTCACCTCCCTGGCTGACTCACAGAAAGTCCCCAAAGTTTCCCACTGAAGAAGGGCCTTGACCCGAAACGTCACCCGTTCCTTCTCTCCGGAGATGCTGCCTGTCCCGCTGAGTTACTCCAGAATTTTGTCACTCTCTTCAGTGGTGATATGAGTTCATGTGCCTGTTTCTGAGCCTGAGGTATTAATTCTAGGAGTGTGGGCTTGGCCAGTAATTAATTTTCCAGTCCTAGATGGCCCTTGAGGTGGTAGTGGTGGTGAGCTGCCACCTTCGCCCGCTGCAGTTCTTGGAAAGGGAGACAATAGGTCCAGGAGGAGGCCATTCAGCCCTTTGAGCCAGCACCACCATTCAATGTGATCATGGCTGATCATTCTCAATCAGTACCCCGTTCCAGCCTTCTCCCCATACCCCCTGACTCCGCTATCCTTAAGAGCTCTATCTAACTATCTTTTGAATGCATTCAGAGAATTGGCCTCCACTGCCTTCTGAGGCAGAGAATTCCACAGATTCACAACTCTCTGACTGAGGGGGGGGGGGGTGGATTTTGGGGGGAGGTAGGGGAAAAAGAATCAAAGTATGTAGGAAGGAACAGCAGATGCTGTTTTACACCAAAGATGGACCCAAAATGCTGGAGTAACTCAGCAGGTCTGGCAAAATCTTTGGAGAGAAGGAATAGGTGGCGTTTCGGGTCGAGACCCTTCTTCAGACAGAGTCGGGGCGGATTGGGGGTGTTACGAAAAGGTTTAGAACAAATTGGAGCCGGCAACGGTGACCAGGGAAAGGTGGAGCCCACAATGGTCCGTTGTTGGCTGTGGAAGAGGTGATAAACGAGGGGATACGTGGATGCGAACAACGGAACTGGCAGTATAACTGTGGGGGGGGGGGGGGGAAGAGGGTAAGCAAGGGTTATTTGAAATTAGAGAAATCAATATTCATACCATTGGGTTGTTAGCTGTCCAAGCAAAATGGAGCTATAGTACTAGGGTGAGGGAGGGACCGAGAGAGTGTCAAGTCTCATGAGCCTTGCCCCTCGTCGCCCAGCTGGAGCGGGTGGGGTACCAAAGCTGTCTATTAGCCCTAATGGGAAAGGCCCCATTTTTGCAGAGGTGGGGGACTCTGACATCATATGAGGCAAGATTAGAAAGACTGGGCTTGTATTCACGAGTTTAGAAGGATGAGAGGGGGAAATCTTACAGAGACGTACAAAATTATGAAAGGACTGGACAAGCTAGATGCGGGAAAAATGTTCCCAATGTTGGGGGGAATCCAGAACCAGGGGCCGCACACACAGTCTAAGAATAAAGGGGGGGCCATTTAAAACTGAGGTGAGAAGGAACTTTTTCACCCAGAGAGTTGTGAATTTGTGGAATTCTCTGCCACAGAGGGCAGTGGAGGCCAATTCACTGGATGAATTTAAAAGATAGTTAGATAGAGCTCGAGGGGTTAGCGGAATCAAGGGATAGGGGGAGAAGGCAGGCACGGGTTACTGATTGTGGACGATCAACCATGATCACAATGAATGGCAATGCTGGCTGGAAGGGCCGAATGGCCTCCTCCTGCACCAGTTTTGTCTGTTTCCATCACAAGCAATGCCCTTCACGGGCTGCCGGGCACAGATTTGTGTGTGAGCTTCCGGAGGCTGGCCTGAAAGGGAAGTTCCGGCTGCTCTATCAATGCTGCCTGTGGCCATATCATCAGCACCCGGTGAAGCAGAACCTTCGATGGAGGTTTTAACACAGAACTGTACGGCGCGTTTTTCTCTGGAACGTCAGCGGTCGAGGATAGATTTAGATTTGGAGATACAGCGCGGAAACAGTCCCACCGGGTCCGCGCCGCCCAGCGATCCTACACACTAGGGACAATTTTTATATTTGCCCAGCCAATTAACCTACATACTTGTACGTCTTTGGAGCGTGGGAGGAAACCGAAGATCTCGGGAGAAAACCCACGCAGGTCACGGGGAGAACGTACAAACTCCGTACAGACGGCACCCACAGTCGGGATCGAACCCGAGTCTCCGGCGCTGCATTCGCTGTAAGGCGGCAACTCTACCGCTGCGCCACCGTGTAACATGTACAAGTGTGTAACATTATGAGGGGCATAGATACGGCAGACAGCCAGAGCTTCCTTCCAGGGGGTGGACACACTGCCAGGGGTGGTGGTGGAGGCCGATACGATAGTGGTTAAGAGGCTTTTAGATGGGCACATGGAAGTGCAGGGAATAGGGGGATACGGATCATGCGCTGGCAGGTGAGATCAGATTAAGGTCATACGGGATAGTAGGATACACAATAGGTGCAGGAGGAGGCCATTCGGCCCTTCGAGCCAGCACCGCCATTCAATGTGATCAGGCCATTCAGCCCATCAAGTCTACTCCGGCATTTAATTGTGGCTGATCTATCTCTCCGTCCTAACCCCATTCTCACGCCTCTGACACTTGGACGAATCAAGAATTGGTTTAACTTGGCACGTTCGGCACAGAGATTGTGGGCCGAAGGGCCCCTCCCACGCAATGCTGTTCTATGAGAAGGCCATTCAGCCCACAACCTGACGTCAAGTTATACTTTTTAGTTTAGTTTATTACTGTCACATGTATCGATGTACAGGGAAAAGCTTTTTTATTGCACGCTATCCAGTCATAGGAACGACTATACACCGATCAGCCAAAACATTATGACCCCGGACAGGCGCAGTGAATAACATTGATTATCTTGTTACAATGGCACCTGTCAAGGGGTGGGATATATTAGGCAGCAAGTGAACAGTCAGTTCTTTAAGTTGACGTGTTGGATGCAGGAGAAATGGGCAGGAGTAAAGACCTGAGCGACTTTGACAAGGGCCAAATTGTCGTGGCCAGACGACTGGGTCAGAGCATCTCTGAAACGGCAAGGCTTGTGGGGTGCTCCCGGTCAGCAGTGGTGAGTACCCACCGACAGTGGTCCGAGGAGGGACAAACCACAAACCGGCGACAGGCAGGGTGTTGGGCGCCCAAGGCTCATCGATGGGCACGGGTCAACGAAGGCTATCCCGTCTGGTCCGAACCGACAGGAGGTCGACTGTGGCACAAGTCACGGGAAATGTTAATGGTGGTGACGGGAGGAATGTGTCACAATACACAGTGCATCGCACCCTGCTGCTTATGGGGCTGCACACGGAGGACCAAAAGCATATTAGGCGGGTGGGCATAATGTTTTGGCTCGTCAGGTCATCATGTACATGATTACAATCATGCCATCCTGATGTGTACAGGAAAAAGGGAATAACGTTTATTTCAGGGTAAAGTCTGATCAAAGATAGTCTGAGGGTATTCAATGAGATAGATGGGACTTTAGCACTGCTCTCTGGTTGTGGTAGGTTGGTTCAGTTGCCTGATAACAGCAGGGAAGAAACTGTCTCTGAATCTGGAGGTGTGTGTTTTCAAACTTCTGTACCTCTTGCCTGACAGGAGGGAGAGGGGAGAAGAGGGAGTGACTGAGGTGATTATGTCTTTGATTTTACTTTGTGGCTTTGCCGGGGCGGTGTGAGGTGTAGAAGGAGTCGATGTTAATCTCCTCTTCCTCCATGTGATCCACATGCTGCTGTTTCCTGCATATCCACATTCCTATCTGAAAGCTTCAAATGCCTCTTGTATCAGCTGCACCACCGCCCTTGGCAGCCTACTCCAAGCGCTTGACACTCTGCGCACTCTCCGTTACTCTTTCTCAAGTCGACAATCACTTGTAGCTCCGACGGAGAATCGAACCGGTGTGGCAGGGCTGGCTGCAATGCCCTCAACAGGATGCCTCGGGTCGCGTTCCCTTTTCTCCCCAGTTCCCTTTTATCATTGTTACTTCTTTGCATATCTTTCATTCGTTTGTTCTACATCGCTCTCTATCACCATCTACGTTTCCCCTTTCCCCCTGACTCTCGACCCGAAAACGTGACCTGTTCCTTTTCTCCAGAGATGCTGTCTGACCCGCTGAGTTACTCCAGCTTTTTGTGTCTGTCTAGGGTCACTTAGACCCTCTGCTGAACTCCCTTCACCCTCAAAAAGGGTCCCCTTTGCCGCCCACAAACCTGTGGTAACATTGCTGTTGGTTCCGGGTCTGTTTTAGAGAGGGAAAGGGAGGGGGATGTGTGAGAGAGAGAAGGCTTCATAAGTTATGAAAGTGATAGGAGCAGAATTAGGCCATTCAGCCCATCTCTGCCATTCAATCATGGCTGAACTATCTCTCCCTCCTAACCCCATTCTCCTCCCTTCTCCCTATAACCTCTGACACCCGTATAATCATGAATCTATCTCTCTGCCTGTCGTGCCTTTGCTGTGGGTGCAGCTGTAGAGTTGTTGCCTTACAGCGCCAGAGACCCAGGTTCGATCCTGACTACGGGCGCTGTCCGTACGGAATTTGTACGTTCCCCCGTGACCTGCGTTGTTTTTTTCCGAGATCTTCCGTTTCCTCCCACTGGCCAAAGATGTATAAGTTTGTCGGTTGAGAGGGGATCTTATCGAAACATATAAGATTATTAAGGGGTTGGACACATTAGAGGCAGGAAACATGTTCCCAATGTTGGGGGAGTCCAGAACCAAGGGCCACAGTTTAAGAATAAGGGCTGGGCCATTTAGAACGGAGATGAGGAAAAACCTTTTCAGTCAGAGAGTTGTGAATCTGTGGAATTCTCTGCCTCAGAAGGCAGTGGAGGCCAATTCTCTGAATGCTTTCAAGAGAGAGTTAGATAGAGCTCTTAAGGATAGCGGAGTCAGGGGGTATGGGGAGAGGGCAGGAACGGGGTACTGATAGCGAATGATCAGCCATGATCACATTGAAAGGTGGTACTGGCTCAAAGGGCCGAATGGCCTCCTCCTGCACCTATTGTCTATTGTCTAATTGGCTTGGTGTATGTATAGAAATTGTCCCTAGTGTGTGGAGGATAGTGTTAATGTGCGGGGATCGCTGGGCGGCGCGGACCCGGTGGGGCAAATGGCCTGTTTCCGCGCTGCATCTCTAAACCAAATTTAAAATATCCTGACCTCGGCAGCCGCCTGTGGTAACGAATTCCGCAGTCTTGTGTTGCCTGGTTGGGGAAAGGCGTTTGAAGGTGGCGTTGCAAGGGCCTTGTATTCACCCGGGGAAACAAGATGAAAGGTCGACATAATTGAGGTGTTTAAGATGATGAAAGTGTTTGATGGGGTCGATAAGGTGAAAGCATTTCCTCATCTGGACAGACTTCAGAGCAATGGGGTGTTTCAACTGTCCCGTGGGGGGGGGGGGGGAGTTACAGGGTCACTCTGGTGGGAGTTCTGGGACTCTTCCAACCATGTTTCAGAAGGCAGTCAAAGACATTCCAAGACAAGATGGGCGGTCACGGTGGCGCAGCGGCAGAGTTGCTGCCCTACAGCGAAATGCAGCGCCGGAGACCCGGGTTCAATCCCAACTACGGGCGCTGTCTGCACGGTGCTTGTACGTTCTCCCCGTGACCTGCGTGGGTTTTCTCCGAGATCTCCGGTTTCCTCCCGCATTCCAAAGACGTGCAGGTATGTAGGTTAATTGGCTCGGTAAATGTAAAAATTGTCCCTAGTGAGTGTAGGATAGTGTTAGTGTGCGGGGATCGCTGGTCAGCGTAGACCCGTTGGGCCGAAGGGCCTGTTTCCGCACTGTATCTCTAAACTAAACAGGGAGGTTGAGAGGTCCGGGGGGGGGGGGGGCGGGTTGGGAGGTCGGGGGGTTGGGAGGTCGGGGGGTGAGTGTTCAGTTTAGTTTATTGTCACGTGTACCGAGGTACAGTGAAAAGCTTTTGCTCCCTGCTATCAAGTCAGCGAAAAGACAATACATGATTACACTCGAGCAATTTACGGTGTATAGATACATGATAAGGGAATAACGTTTAGTGCAAGGTAAAGCCAGCAAAGTCCGAGGGCCACCAATCAAGTAGATAGTAGTTCAGGATCGCTCTCCGATTGTGGTCGGGTGAATTAGTTGGAGGCCAGAGATGGGTGGATTGGAGGGTCCCAGAGGGGTGGATTGGACGTGAATTGTCATCTCCTGTTCCAGTGTCCCTTTTGCTTGATGGTCTACTGATCAATGAATGATTCTCGACGATGGATCCAAACGGCATCCAACAACTCTTCCACATGGGCGGTCCTTGCAACAGTTGGGGATATCAGGAGTAGGGTGGTTTGGGTCCATTTTCCTTTTCACCTAAAACCTGTGCCGTTCCAATCTTCAACTCCCCTCTCCTGGGGTAAAGACTGTGCCTGCCCAACCTCTCTCGTAGCTCAGGCCCTCGAGTCCTGGCAGCGTCCTTGCAAATCTCCTCTGCGCTCTTTCCAGCTTGATGACGTTCTTCTCTAGTTTAGAGATACAGCCCTTCGGCCCACCGAGCCTGTGCTGACACTAACACTGTCCTACACACACTGGGGACAATTTACAATTCTTACCAAAGCCAATTGACCTACAAACCTGCACGACTTCGGAGTGTGGGACGAAACCCGGAGTGCCTAGGAAAACCCACGCAGGTCACGGGGAGAATGGACAAGACAGCACCTATAATCAGGATCGAATTCGGATCTCTGGCGCTGTTAGGCAGCAACTCTACCGCTGCGCTACCATGGCTGTCCAATATAGCAAAGAACTTCAGAGTTGATGGGAAGACTCAAATGGGATTAGTGTTTAGGTTTATTCTCGTCATGTGCACCAAGGGGCAGTGGAAGCTTCAGTTCAAGCTCCAGTACCGTAGGTAGAGCAAAGGGAAGATACAGAGTGCACAATATAATTCTCAGCATTGCAACGCACCAGTTCCAGAGACAAAAGTCCAATGTCCACAATGGGGCAGAGGTGAGTCGGACAGCACCTGAGCTTACCGAAGGACCGTTCAGAAGCCTGATAAGTGATAACTGAGGGGAAGATGATGTTCCCAAGTCTGGTGGTTCAAGCTTCTGCACCTTCTTTTGCGGTTGCAGCTCCTAGACTGTGGAACAGCATCCCTCTCCCCATCAGAACTGCCCCCTCCATCGACTCCTTTAAGTCCAGGCTCAAAACCTATTTCTAACTCCCTAGCGTTTGAGGCCCTCCGAGGGGGCGCTTTGAACTGTTTATGTATGTGCTGTTATGTTTGTGTGCCATTGTATGTTCGTTCTTAGTACCTGAACTGATGTACAGCACTTTGGTCAACGTGGGTTGTTTTTAAATGTGCTATACAAATAAAATTGACTTGACTTCTCTGGACAAGAGCAGAAGAATGACTTGGGTCAGACAAGTCGATGTAGCACGAGTCTATTCTTTCCAGGGGCCGTGTGAGTGTGGATGGAGTCAGTGGTGGGGAGTCTGGTCTATATTTGACGATGAAAAGGGTGGCATCTACAACTCTGCAATTTCTTGCGGTCTTGGGCAGAGCTGTTCCCGAACCAAAGCTGTGGCGTAACCCAACATGGTGCTTCCAGAATGGAGCTTGCTTCGCAGGATGTGTTGTGTGGGGTAATGAGGTCTGTGGTAAGTCTCACTTCCTCATTAGAGTCATACAGTGTGGAGCGCCCTTCAGCCCAACTTACCCGCACCGACCAACATGACCCATCTACACTAGTCCCACCTGCCTGGATTTGGCCTGTATCCCTCTAAACCAATCTTATCTCAACCAACCAACCTCACCTCACATCCGGAATCTTGGAATCATCCTTGATCAAACCCTCTCCTTCGACAAACACATCAAACACATCACAAAGACAGCCTTCTTTCACCTCAAAAACATTGCCCGTCTCCGTCCATCCCTCTCCTCCATAGCTGCAGAAACCCTCATCCACGCCTTCATCACCTCCCGTCTGGACTACTGCAACAGCCTCCTCTATGGCGCACCCTCAAAAATCATCAATAAACTTCAATACATTCAAAACTCCGCTGCCCGTCTACTCACACACACCTCGATCCGTGACCATATCACCCCCGTCCTTTATAAACTCCACTGGCTCCCCATCCCCCAGAGAATCCAGTACAAAATCCTCCTCATAACCTACAAAGCCCTCCATAACCTGGCCCCATCCTACCTGACCGACCTCCTCCACAGGCACACTCCCACCTGCACCCTCTGCTCTGCCGCTGCCAATCTCCTATCCCCCCCACATCCGGACCAAACTCAGATCCTGGGGGGACAGGGCTTTCTCCATCGCTGCTCCCACCCTATGGAACTCACTACCCCAAACCGTTAGAGACTCCTCCACACTCACCACATTCAAAACATCGCTGAAGTCTCACCTGTTCAGTACTGTCTTCAACCACTGAAAGTCACCTCACCTTCTGTCTCCTTTCTCTGTTCATTTATTTATTTACTTATTTATCTATTTATTCATTTCCCTATGTTCTCAAAATCTCTGTAAAGCGTCTTTGAGTATATGAAAAGCGCTATATAAATAAAATGCATTATTATTATTATTATTATTATTATCCATGTACCTCTCTAAATGTTGTGCCTCAACTACCTTCTCTGGCAGCTCGTTCCAAAATCCCAACACCTTTTGTATAACAAAAAAGGTTACCCCTCAGGTTCCTATTAAATCTTCCCCCCCCCCCCCCCCCCCTAAAACTATGTCCTCCGGTTCTCAATTCCCCTACTCTGAGCAAAAGCCTCTGTATTTTTTACCCAATCTATTCCTCTCATGATTTTGTACTTCTCTAAAAGATCACTCCTCATCCTCCTGAGCTCCAAGGAATAAAGATGGGCACAAAGTGCTGGAGTAACTCAGCGGGACAGGCAGCATCTCTGGAGACCATGGATAGGTGACGTTTCACAGAGTGCTGGAGTAACTCAGCGGGTCAGGCAGCATCTCTGGAGACCATGGATAGTTGACGTTTCAGCTTCACATTTGGGGTCAGGACCCTTAGTCAGACTCCTGAAGAAGGGTCCCGACCAGGAACGTCACCTATCCATGTTCTCCAGAGATGCTGCCTGACCCGCTGAGTTACTCCAGCACTCTGAAACGTCACCTATCCATGGTCTCCAGAGATGCTGCCTGTCCCGCTGAGTTACTCCAGCACTTTGTCTGTCTTTTACTGTTAGTCTTCTGCCACTGATACTAAGCCCATCTTTTCCTTCCAGGTTTATTTAACAGACTGTACTACAATCAGCAGGGCTCCAAATCTAGTAACTTCTTTAATGGGGCAGCCGCTACACTAGGTGTACTGTAGACATGAAGAATTGCAGATGCTGTAATCTTGTGAACAAAATACAATGTGCGGGAGGAACACAGCAGGTCAGGCAGCGTCTGCGGAGGGAATGAACAGGTGACAGTTTGTGTCGGGACTCTTCTGCAGTCTGGAAGGATGGAATTGGACTGAAGGGTCCTGACTTGGAACGTCGCCTGTCCATTCCCTCCACAGATGCTGCCTGACCCGACCCGCCAAGTTCCTCCTGCACATTGTTTCTTTCAGAGGGAGGTGAGTTCCTGGGACATGTCACGGGTGGTGGTTGAAGCAGATACCTTGGTGGCATTTAAAAGACTTGTGGACAGGTGTATGTACATGCTGGGAATGGTGTGAACGTGGGTGATGTGCAGGTAGATAAGTCTGAAGAAGGGTCCCGACCTGAAATGTCATCTGTCCAAGTTTTGTTTACTTTAGACTTTAATGTAAAAATTGTCCCTATTGTGTGTAGGATAGCGTTAGTGTGCGGGGATCGCTGGTAGGCGGGGACCTGGTGGGCCGAAGGGCCTGTCCCCGCGCCGTGATACAGCGCGGAAACAGGCCCTTCGTCCCACCGGGTCCGCGCCGACCAGCGATCCCTGCATACTAACACTATCCTACACACAATAGGGGCAATTTTTACATTTACAAAGCCCAATTAACCTACAAACCGGTACGTCTTTGGCGTGTGGGAGGAAACCGAAGATCTCGGAGAAAACCCACGCAGGTCACGGGGAGAACGTACAAACTCCGTACAGATGGCGCCCGTAGTCAGGATGGAACCCGGGTCTCTGGAGCGCTAAGGCAGCAATTCTACCACTGTACCGCCAATGTTTTCCAGAGATGCTGCCTGATCCACTCAGTTGCTCCAACACATATCTTTCTTTAGTAATCCTATATTTTTAATTAATTTATTAATATTAAATTATTGATTTATTATTAATTTGGCAATTAGTATCTTGTTAAACTGCTGCCATTTGATCTAACTGAATATCTTTCTTCAAACCACTGGAGGTTGTTTGGGAGTCGCCCCATTGCTTGTTGCTGCATGTGAGAATGAGGGTAGACGGTCTCTTTCCCTGAAGAATATTAGCTGGGTCTCACATCAGTCTGATCTCCATTACTTGAGACTTTGTGTCTACCACCACTTACACTGTTCGCCAGACCTGTGGCGAAGAGCATTAGTTTAGAGATACAGTGCGGAAACAGGCCCTTTGCCCCACCGACCAGTGGTCCCCGTACATTAACACTACCTGACGCACACTCGGGACAAATTTTTTTTAAACATTTACACCAAGCCAATTAACCTACAAACCTGTGCGTCTATGGGGAAACCAAAGATCTTGTAGAAAGCCCTCGCGGGTCACGGGGAGAGCGCGCAGACAAGCACTCGTAGTCTGGATCGAACACGGGTCTCTGGCGCTGTGAGGCAGTAGTACGCTTTGTGTCTTTGCCCGTGTACGCTTTGTGTCTTCCACCACTTACACTGTTGGCCAGGTCTGTGGGGAAGACAGTCTCACATCAGTCTGATCATTACTAAGACGGACTTGTAACCCGGGTGGCCGGATCTGTGGCGTGGAGCCAAGCGTGTGTGTGTACATGACAGGATTTGGCGACTTGCGTATTCATCGCCCCTGTGGAATTGATGCTGTACCAGAGGCAGCCAGGCCTTGCTGCAAGATCGAACCCGCCACAGAATCAAAAACACGCGTGGGATCTGCGACTGATTACCGATGAAAGGTGCCGACTCTGTGCGATTTCCCCAGTCTGGACACTGTCCCAGCGATGAGTGGGCAGAGTGCCAGTGGCTCCCAAATAGTTTCCATTTTTGAGCAGGGTTGGTGAGAGGGTGTGAAGGGGGAGGGGGCGGGAAGAACAAGGAGAGTTGGAGTGAATGCAGTTTTGTTTTATTTGGCCTCATTAGTTGATGTTTTAACTGTGGCTGTGAACTGGAGACATGGCGGAGTGTGGGAACCACACCTCGGCCCAGGGGGCTGGCTGGTACCGAATCTGCAACTCTGGACCGGGCTGGGTTTAAAATGGGGGAGGGGGGGGGATATGATGATTTGCCTTCAGTTTTTGGATGCCAGCATTCACCTGAAATCATGTTGTGCAACAAGTCCACTGAGGTCACAGCTACACTGATCAGCCAAAACATCACAGCCCACTGACAGGTCAAGTGAATGACATTGTTACAATGGCACCTGTCAAGGGGTGGGATATATTAGGCAGCAAGTGAACAGTCAGTTCTTGAAGTTGACGTGTTGGATGTAGGAGAAATGGGCAGGAGTAAAGACCTGAGCGACTTTGACAAGGGCCAAATTGTTATGGCCAGACGACTGGGTCAGAGCATCTCTGAAACGGCAAGGCTTGTGGGGTGCTCCCGGTCAGCCGTGGTGAGCACCGACCGACAGTGGTCCGAGGAGGGACAAACCGGCGACAGGCAGGGTGTTAGGCGCCCAAGGCTCGTCGATGCGCGAGGGGCAACGAAGGCTATCCTGTCTGGTCCGAACCGACAGAAGGTCGACTGTGGCACAAGTCACGGGAAATGTTTATGGTGGTCACGGGAGGAATGTGTCACAATACACAGTGCATCGCACCCTGCTGCTTATGGGGCTGCATAGCTGCTCATCAGTGTATACTAGTGTTCTGTACACAAAATGCTGGAGTAACTCAGCAGGTCAGGCAGCATCTCAGGAGAGAAGGAATGGGCGACGTCGCCCATTCCTTCTCTCCTGAGATGCTGCCTGACCTGCTGAGTTCCTCCAGCATTTTGTGAATAAATACCTTCTATTTGTACCAGTTATTTTCTTACACTAGTGTTCTGTAGACACGAATCAAGTGTTGAGCGATGTTTCCACAGATGCTGTCTGTAAGGAGATTGTACCTTCTACCCGTGAACTGCGTGGGTTTTCCCCGGGTGCTCCGGTTTTCTCCCACACTCCAAAGACTTGCAGGTTGATTTGGCTTCGGTAAAATTTGTATATTGTCCCTGATGTGCATTGGATAGTGCTGTTGTGCGGGGATCGCTGGCGGCGCGGACTCGGTGAGCTGAGGTTACTCGGCCTACTCCCATTTAGAGGCCCAGGTTAAAGACACGACAGAATTTCAGCTCCCGCTGAAGCAAAGGTTTCTCTTGCTGTTTGGCTGGGCGAGTAATTGGAACAATCTGCATCACTTCCTCGACCTTTATTCAGCTGTGGCTGTGCGTCGGCACTTGTGTTTAAACAACCTCGCATTCAGCGGTCAATGTGTGCTTCATTAGAAAGTACACAGGAGAAGATTGGTCATAGAGTCATACAGGGTTGAAACAGGCCCTTTGGCCCACACAGACTAACGTGCCTCATCTACCCTAGTCCCACCACTTCCCCCATATCCCTCAACCTATCTTGTCCATGTGCCTCTCCAAATGTGTTTTAAACTTTGTGATAGTACCTATTAACTGCCTCTCTGGCAGCTCGTTCCACATATCCATATATGAAAAAAACGTTGTCCCTCAAGTTCCTATTAAATCTCCCTCCCTCATCTTAAACCCATGCCCTCTGATTCTCAATTCCCCAACTCTGGGCAAGAGACTCGGTGCATCTACCCGATCTATTCCCCTCATGATCTCCTTCACCTCTATAAGATCACCCCCCCCCCTCATCCTCCTGCGCTTCAAGGAATGGAGTCCCTGCCTGCCCAACCTCTCCCTATAGCTCAGACCCTCGAGTCCTGGCAACATCCTCATAAGTCTTCTCTGCACCCTTTCTGGCTTGGCAACATCTTTCCCTTGACATGGTGCCCAGAACTGAACACAATACTCTAAGCGTGGTCTTATATTGTCATCATGGAGCTAACACATGGCATCCCTGTGTGGTTCCTTAGAGAGGAAAGCTCTTCAGCGGGTAGTCCATAGAGCTCAGAGGACCATCGGAACACAGCTACCAGCCTTGGAGGGCATCTACAACACACGATGCCTCAGAAAAGCCACCAGCATCCACAAAGACTCTTCACACCCCTGCGACAGTCTGTACGAACTTCTACCATCGGGCAGACGATACAAGGCCTTCTACGCCCGCACCTCCAGACTCAGGAACAGCTTCATCCCCAGGGCTCTCGCTGCTATGAACTGGTCCTGCTGAGCCGGATGGTCACATCGTACAGCGAACCGGCACAGATCTACTTGCACTTTATTCTGTTTTAAAACTGTTCCAATTTGTTTCATTGGGTTGTTTAAATTAATACTGATTAGACAATAGACAATAGGTGCAGGAGTAGGCCATTCAGCCCTTCAAGCCAGCACCGCCATTCAATGCGATCATGGCTGATCACTCTCAATCAGTACCCCGTTCCTGCCTTCTCCCCATACCCCCTCACTCCGCTATCCTTAAGAGCTCTATCCAGCTCTCTCTTGAAAGCATCCAACGAACTGGCCTCCACTGCCTTCTGAGGCAGAGAATTCCACACCTTCACCACCCTCTGACTGAAAAAGTTCTTCCTCATCTCCGTTCTAAATGGCCTACCCCTTATTCTCAAACTGTGGCCCCTTGTTCTGGACTCCCCCAACATTGGGAACATGTTATCTGCCTCTAATGTGTCCAATCCCCTAATTATCTTATATGTTTCAATAAGATCCCCCCTCATCCTTCTAAATTCCAGTGTATACAAGCCCAATCGCTCCAGCCTTTCAACATACGACAGTCCCGCCATTCCGGGAATTAACCTAGTGAACCTACGCTGCACGCCCTCCATAGCTAATTAATTTATTGCATCATATGGGAGGCGCATTCCCAATCTCGTTGTACCCTGTACAATGACAATAAAGATATATTATATTGTATTGTAAAGAGTAGCCAGGTTTAAACAGAGCTGACTATTGGATCACATCTGTGTTCGTACTTGTGTGGCTGGGAAGCCCTGGAGACGAGACCCGGACACAACCCCCCCCCCCCCCCCACCTTCGCCTTAAATCTTTGTCCTCTGGTTCTCGATTCCCCTACTGTGTAAATCATCAGCGGTCACTCGAAGCGAGTATGACTGTCCTCTCCATTAGAAAGGACGCCTGTGCGTGACTTTGTTTAACGTGAGGAGACTGGTGCACAGACAGCCACCACACCTGTCCTTGACAGATCTGGCTCGGGATCCAGTGGCATGGATTCCAAGACGACCGGGGACCCTTTTCTGCTGCAGCCTTCATCCATCCGCCTTCCCAGCCGTTGTGACGCTCCACTAAAGTCAGCCATCATCCTCCGCCTGTTCCACCGCTGAGGTCGATGCTGTTCCCGAGTCTGGTGGGCTGCACTTTAAAGCTTTGGTACCTGCTACCTGACGGAAGAATGATGGGTGGGCCAAGTCTTTGATTATGTTGGCTGCTTTTCCAAAGCTACGTGGTGTGGGTGGAGTCAGCGGTGGGAAACTATCCAGTATGTAAATGGAGAAACTGAAGCCGTATGCAGTTATCCTGGTGCAGAATGTCAGTGTTCGGCATCAAATATTTCCTTGCTTCCAGAAATAACAGCCAAAATTCCCTTGGTAATCATTCTGACGAAGGGTCCTGACCCAAAACTTTGTCTGCCTATTCCTTCACTCGATGCTGCCTGACCTTCTGAGTTCCTCCAGCATCTGCAGTTCTTTACGATGCCATTAACCTTACAAACCACTTGCTGGTTTACTATTGTTAATTCCAGGAATGGCGGGACTGTCGTATGTTGAAAGACTGGAGCGACTAGGCTTGTATACACTGGAATTTAGAAGGATGAGAGGGGATCTTATCGAAACGTATAAGATTATTAAGGGGTTGGACACGTTAGAGGTAGGAAACATGTTCCCGATGTTGGGGGAGTCCAGAACCAGGGGCCACAGTTTAAGAATAAGGGGTAGGCCATTTACAACGGAGATGAGGAAAAACGTGTTCACCCAGAGAGTTGTGAATCTGTGGAATTCTCTGCCTCAGAAGGCAGTGGAAGCCAATTCTCTGAATGCATTCAAGAGAGAGCTAGATAGAGCTCTTAAGGATAGTGGAGTCAGGGGGTATGGGGAGAAGGGAGGAACAGGGTACTGATTGTGGAAGATCAGCCATGATCACATTGAATGGGGATGTTGGTGCGAAGGGCCGAATGGCCTCCTCCTGCACCTATTGTTTGCAGGTTAATTGTCTTGATAAATGTAAAATTGGCCCCAGTGTGTGTGTGGGGTAGTGTTAATGTGCAGGGATCACTGGTCGGTGCGGACTCCTTGGGCTGAAGGGCCTGTTTCTGCGCTATATCTCTAAACTGAACTATTCCATCTGGTAGTTTCCCTTTGGCAGACTGTCTCCTTGTGACATGTTGGCCTGCCTATCTTTCCATTGACAAATTTGCCTCCAGTGCCAGGTGGTCCATCATCCAAACTATCCATGGATGAACAAGGAAAGACACAGATTGCTGGAGTAAGTTAACGGTCAGGCAGCATTCCTGAAAAACATGAATGGGTGACGTTTCAGGTCAGGTCCATCTGGAACCAGCACCTTCAGTTTAATCCTGACTGTTGGTGCTGTCTGTGTGGACTCAATAGACAATAGGTGCAGGAGGAGGCCGTTCGGCCCCTCGAGCCAGCACCGCCATTCAATGTGATCATGGCTGATCATTCTCAATCAGTACCCCGTTCTTGCCTTCTCCCCATACCCCCTGACTCCGCTATCCTTAAGAGCTCTATCTAGCTCTCTCTTGAATGCATTCAGAGAATTGGCCTCCACTGCCTTCTGAGGCAGACAATTCCACAGATTCACAACTCTCTGACTGGAAACGTTTTTCCTCATCTCAGTTCTAAAAAAAGTTTTTCCTCGTCTCAGTTCTCAGTGCGTACCCTACTCTCATCAATGGATGTATAGTTTAGCGAATCAGTATGGAAACGGGCCCTTCCGTTTCCACGCCGACCATCGTTCATTTGAACGTTCTCCCTGTGACCATGTGGGTTTTCTCCGGGTGCTCCGGTTTCCTTCCACATTCCAAAGACGTGCAGGTTTCTAGGTTAATTGGCTTTGGTGATTTTTTTTGGTTTAGTTTAGAGATACAGCGCGTTACAGGCCCTTCGGCCCACCGTGCCCGTGCCAACCAACGATCCCCATACACTAGCACTATCCTACACACTAAGGACAATTTACTCTCTTTATCAAAGCCAATTAACCCATGAACCTGTATGTCCTTGGAGCATGGGAGGAAACCCGAGCACCCGAGAGAACACCTACGCGGTCACAAGGGAGATCGTACGAACTCCGTACAGACAGCACCCTTAGTCGGGATTGAACCCGGGTCTCTGTCGCTGTAAGGCAGCCACTCTACTGCTGCGCCATGGTGGGCTGAAGGGACTGTTGCCATACTAGCTCTGAACTAAGCTAAATTTGGCATGATATCACAGAAAGCTGGAGTAACTCAGCGGGTCAGGCAGCATCTTAGGAGAGAAGGAATGGGCGACGTTTCGGGTCGAGACCCTTCAGACTGATGTCAGGGGAGGGGGCGCGACTAAGAAAGGATGTAGTTGGAGACAGGAAGTCAGTGGGAGAACTGGGAATGAATGAATGAATAAGTTTATTGGCCAAGTATGTGCATATACAAGGAATGTGCCTTGGTGCTCCGCTCACAAATGACAACACAAACATACAGTTAACAATTAAGAGTAAAGCATAAACACATCAAAACAATAAGGATACACCATTACAGTCTAAACGTGTGGGTGAAAATAAACCAGAGTAAAAAAGGGACTACAGACTTTGGTTGTTGAGTAGGACTATCACTCGTGGAAAAAAGCTGTTTTTATGTCTGGCTGTGGCTGCTTTGACAGTCCGGAGTCGCCTTCCAGAGGGAAGTGCTTTGAAGAGTTTGTGGCCAGGGTGAGAGGGGTCAGAGATGATCTTGCCCGCTCGCTTCCTGGCCCTTGCAGTGTCAATGTTCGTCAATGGGGGAAAGGTTGCAGCCAACAAGCTTCTCAGCTGTGTGAACGATCTGTTGCAACCTCCGGATGTCGTGCTTGGTGGCTGAGGGGGAGGGGAAGGAGGGACAGAGGAGCTATCGAAAGTCAGAGAGTAGGAGGCCAGGAGGAATCACAGAGGGGAGGGCAGTGAGAGAGCATGTTGCTAAACTCTCGTCGAAGAGAGGAGGAGAACTTCTTCAAAGTAGACGTATCTTGAGGAGAAATCGCAGTGAAGCGGCAAGTTCTGTAGGAAAATAACTGCAGATGCTGGTACAAATCGAAGGTATCACAAAAAGCTGGAGTAACTCAGCGTCAGGTCTTGACCCAATAGACAATAGGTGCAGGAGGAGGCCATTCGGCCCTTCAACCCAGCACCGCCATTCAATGTGATCATGGCTGATCATTCTCAATCAGTACCCCGTTCCAGCCTTCTCCCCATAACCCCTGACTCCGCTATCCTTAAGAGCTCTATCTAGCTCTCTCTTGAATGCATTCAGAGAATTGGCCTCCACTGCCTTCTGAGGCAGAGAATTCCACAGATTCACAACTCTCTGACTGAAAAAGTTTTTCCTCATCTCCGTTCTAAATGGCCTACCCCTTATTCTTAAACTGTGGCCCCTGGTTCTGGACTCCCCCAACATTGGGAACATGTTTCCTGCCTCTAACGTGTCCAACCCCTTAATAATCTTATACGTTTCGATAAGATCTCCTCTCATCTTTCTAAATTCCAGTGTATACAAGCCTAGTCGCTCCAGTCTTTCAACATATGATAGTCCCGCCATTCCGGGAATTAACCTAGTAAACCTACGCTGCATGCCCTCAATAGCAAGAATATCCTTCCTCAAATTTGGAGACCAAAACTCTCCAGGTGCGGTCTCACTAGGGCCCTGTACAACTGCAGAAGGACCTCTTTGCTCCTATACTCAACTACTCTTGTTATGACCCGAAACGTCACCCATTCATTCTCTCCTAAGATGCTGCCTGACCTACCGAGTTACTCCAGCTTTTTGTGATACCTTCGATTTGTACCAGCATCTGCAGTTATTTTCCTACATAAATCTGGCATGGTGGTTGTTCCCTTTAATTATTTTTAAAGTAGGACATGGAAAAGGGCCCTTCTGCCCACCGAGTCCATGCCGACTATCGATCACCTGTTCGCATTAGTTCCGTGTAATCACAATGAACTGCAGGTGCTGGTTTATGCCCAAGATAGACAAAGTACTGGAGTAACTCGGCGTGTTAGGCAGCATCTCTGGAGAAAACTCTCCAGTGATACTGCCTGACCCATGGAGTTACTCCAGCTTTCTGTCACACTAGTTCTATGTTATCCCACTTTTTCGAGTACTCCCTCCCTATACACGGGCAATTTAGAAGCCAAATTTGTAGGAAAGAAGCTGGTTTCAATCGAAGGTAGACACAAAATGCAGGAGTAACTTAGCGTGTCAGGCAGCATCTCTGGAGAGAAGGAAAGGGTGACGTTTCGGGTTGAGACCCTTCTTCAGACTGATGTCAGGGGAGGGGGCGGGACTAAGATAGAATGTAGTTGGAGACAGGAAGACTAGTGGGAGAACCGGGAAGGGGAGGGGATTGAGAGGGAAAGCAAGGGCTATCTGAAGTTAGAGAAGTCAATGTTCATACCGCTGGGGTGTAAACTACCCAAGCGAAATATGAGGTGCTGTTCCTCCAATTTGCGCTGGGCCTCACTCTGACAATGGAGGAGGCCCATGACAGAAAGGTCAGACTGCGAATGGGAGGGGGAGTTGAAGTGCTGAGCCACCGGGAGATCAGGTAGGTTAAGACGGGCTGAACGGAGGTGTTGAGCGAAACGATCGCTGAGCCTGCGCTTGGTCTCGCCGATGTACAAGCCAATTAGCCTATCCACCCGCATCTTTGATGGGTTAATCGTCCTCTGTTTAGAAACATTGAAACATAGAAAATAGGCTCTATTTTCTATAGAGCCTGCACCGCCATGCAATATGATCATGGCTGATCATCCAACTCGGTATCCTGTACCTGCCTTCTCTCCATACCCCCTGATCCTTTTAGCCACAAGGGCCACATCTAAATCCCTCTTAAATATAGCCAATGAACTGGCCTCAACTACCCTCTGTGGCAGAGAATTCCACAGACAATAGACAATAGACAATAGGTGCAGGAGTAGGCCATTCAGCCCTTCGAGCCAGCACCGCCATTCAATGCGATCATGGCTGATCACTCTCAATCAGTACCCCGTTCCCCCTCTCAATCGCGACATTTGTCCTTGCATCAGGTTGGTAGTTTCTCATTCTTCCAGATTCTCACATCTGCAGTCTCTTGTGTTAGGCAGTCTCCAAACTTTTGTATCTAATCTTTGAACCTTTTCATGATCCAGGTATTATCTCCTTTATTTAATAGCTTGCGCCAGTGCAGAACTAATTTATCTCTCAGGCCGCAAATTCTTCCCACATATTTCCCTTGGGCAGCTTACACCCCAGCGGTATGAATATTGACTTCTCTAACTTCAATTAACCCTTGCTTTCCCTCTCTCTCCATCCCCTTCCCAGTTCTCCAACTAGTCTGACTGTCCTTGTTTACATTTTATCTCTGTTTGTTTTGTTGTTACCTTTTCCTAGCTAACAATTATCTATTCTACATTTCCATTGATCACCATCCCCTGCGTTTCGTTTTCACACTTTACACTTCCTTATCTCTGTATCTCACTCTCCCCTGACTCTCAGTCTGGTTCTTGGTCCTCCAAAATATTCCGAATGGAATTTAAACTGGAGGTGGCGGAGTATGGACTTAAGCAAGAAGGACTTCTTGGAGAAGAAGATCTGCCTTAAATTTAGTTGCGTCTGGTTGAGTAACTATAGTAGGAAGACTATTCCGTGCTTTAATTGTGCGAGGAGTGAATGAATTTCTACACACATCTGTCTTGATAGCTGGTATCTCAAATTGAATCGAATGCCCTTGAAAGCTGGTATGTCCTGATAGGTTTGGGTTTGGTGTAGATGTGGTAATCGGCGGCACGGTGGCGCAGCGGTAGAGTTGTTGCCTTACAGCGAATGCAGTCCGACTACGGGCGCCGTCTGTACGGAGTTTGTACGTTCTCCCCGTGACCTGCATGGGTTTTCTCCCAGATCTTCGCTTTCCTCCCACACTCCAAAGACGTGCAGGTATGTAGGTTAATTGGCTGGGCAAATGTAAAAATTGTCCCTAGTGGGTGTAGGATAGTGTTAATGTGTAGGGATCGCCGGTCGGCGCGGACCCGGTGGGCCAAAAACACCTGTTTCCGCGCTATATCTCTAAACTAAACTCCCATCCTTCATATTAGAGCTGACAAGTCCCGACCCGAAACGTCACTTATTCACGTTCTCCAGAGGTGCTGCCTGACCCACTGTTACTCCAGCACTTTGCGTTTTGTTTTGTAATCCAAAATCCGAAGGGGCTGTTTCTGCGCTGTATCTCTAAATCTAAAAAATCTAAATCTATGTCTGAAGGTCTCGACCCGAAATGTCACCCCGAGCTGCTGCCTGTCCCGGTGAGTTACTCCAGCATTTTGTGTCTCTCTTTTGTTTAAACCAGCATCTGCAGTTCCTTCCTACAACATAATGAATGTTTTTTTTCTGGGAGCTGGAAGAGATTGTGAGGATGGGCTATCTCTCAAGTCCGCTGTGCAGGACAGAACGATTCTCGTCTTTCCAAGTTGCTGAGTTTTTTTCTCTTTTCCCCCCCTCGCCTCTCCTCAGGTTTAACTGTGCCCAGTTACCCAACCCGGTCCTAGAGAGCATCAGCATCATTGACACGCCCGGCATCTTATCCGGGGAGAAGCAGCGCATCAGCAGAGGTGAGAACTTAACGTCGCGAGGTGCTTGTTTGGCACCCCGGATAGGCACGCGATGCCGGAGTAACTCAGAGGGTCAGGCAACGTCTGTGGAGAACATGGTTAGGTGATGTTTAGATTTTAGATTTAGAGATGCAGCGCGGAAACAGACCCTTCGGCCCACCGGGTCCGCGCAGCCCAGTGATCCCCGCACATTAACACTATCCTACACACAAACCAGGGACAATTTTTAAAAAAAACATTTGCCCAGCCAATTAACCTACATACCTGCACGTCTTTGGAGTGTGGGAGGAAACCGAAGATCTCGGAGAAAACCCCCGCAGGTCACGGGGAGAACGTACAAACTTCGTACAGTACAGCACCCGTAGTCAGGATCGAACCTGAGTCTCCGGCGCTGCGTTCGCTGTAAGGCAGCAACTCTACCGCTGCGCCACCGTGCCGCACTTGTCCCGAAACTTGTAAGAAGGAACTGCAGGCGCTGGCTTACCCCGAAGGTGGTCACAGAACGCTGGAGTAGCTCGGCGGGTCAGGCAGCATCTCAGGAGAAAAGGAATGGTTCTGGTCCTGGTTGATTACCGCGCAAACACCTCATGAGTGGTTATCTATCTCGCGCAAGTCGGAGTGAGTAGAGTAGTGATTCAATTTTGAAATGGAGCTTTTTGACCAAGTTGAGGAGATCTAGCTGCTCAATCCGCTTTTTAAATGACCTCAAATCGGGGGCAGCGCGCGTGTTGGGTGGTAACATCTTCCATTCCCTGTAAGAAAATAACAGCAGATGCTGGTACAAATCGAAGGTATTTATTTCACAAAATGCTGGAGTAACTCAGCAGGTCAGGCAGCATCTCGGGAGAGAAGGAATGGGTGACGTTTCGGGTCGAGACCTTTCTTCAGACTGATGTCAGGGGGGCGGGACAAAGGAAGGATATAGGTGGAGACAGGAAGACAGAGGGAGAACTGGGAAGGTGTGTGTGTGTGTGTGTGTGTGTGTAAAAACAAGGAACTGTTTAGTTAGCTTAGTTTGTTATAATGTGTACTGAGGTACAGTGAAAAGCTTTTTGTTGTGTGCTAACCAGTCAGTGGAAAGACTATACATGGTTACAATCGAGCCGTCCACAGTGTACAGATACATGATAAAGGGAATAACGTTAAGCGTGAGGTAAAGTCCGATTAAGGATAGTCCGAGGGTCTCCAATGTGGTAGATGATAGATCAGGACTGCTCTCTAGTTGGTGATGGGATGGGTCAGTTGCCTGATAACAGATGGGGAATAACTGTCCCTGAATCTGGAGGTTTTCATGTTTCTGTACCTCTTTCCCTGATGCGAGAGAGAGAAGAGGGAGTGACCAGAGTGAGACTGGTCCTTGATTCTGCTGCTGGCAGTGTGAAGTGTAGATGGAGTCAATGGAATGGAGGTTGGTTTGTGCGATGGTCTGGGCTGCGTCCACGATTCTCTGCAATGTTTTTGCAGTCTTGGATGGAGCTGTTCCCAAACCATACTGATTCACAAAAAAAAGAGACACAAAGTACTAGAGTAACTCAGCAGGTCTGGACAGGTCTAGAACGTGAGTAGGTGCCCTTTCGGGTTGAACTGAAGAAGGGCCCTGACCCAAAATGGGTCTTCGGACTGAAGAGTTCAGACCTGAAACGTCGCCTATCCATGCTCTCCAGAGATGCTGCCTGACCTGCTGAGATACTCCAGCGCAGTGTATATTGGAGCTCTTGATTTATCATCTTCTGCAGAGAATGGCATTTGTCTGCAGCTTTCCATCAATACTGCACTGGGATGCTAATGTTTGTCCTTGTCAAAGTGTGTAGAAATGTTACCATGGGGCGGCACGGTGGCACATCGGTAGAGCTGCCGCCTTACAGTGAATGCAGCACCGGAGACTCGGGTTCAATCCTGACTACGGGTGCTGTACTGTACGGAGTTTGTACGTTTTCCCCGTGACCTCCGTGCGTTTTCTCCGAGATCTTCGGTTTCCTCCCACACTCCAAAGACGTAGGTTAATTGGCTGGGCAAATCTAAAAGTTGTCCCTAGTGGGTGTAGGAATGTTTTAATGTGCGGGGATCGCTTGGCGGCGCGGACCAGATGGGCCGAAGGGCCTGTTTCTGTGCTGTATCTTTCTCTAAAAAATCTAAACATTGAAAACTCATAATTTAAGAGATGCCTCACCTGATTTTTTTTTTAATCTCCTTTTCAACATTCATCCTTGGCAAAGTGCCTCATTTTGTTTATAGTGCAATGGAAGCACTGTCTCCAAGGCTGCTAGAAATTGCAGAGTTGTGGATGTAGCCCGGTCCATCACACATGCCAAAATCCCCACCATTGAGTGTAGGAAGGAACAGCAGATGCTGGCTTACACCGAAGATAGATGGGGCTATCCCATGGTTTAAGAAACAGTTGGACAGGTACATGGATAGGACAGGTTTGGAGGGATATGGACCAAGCGCAGGCAAGTGGGACTAGGGTAGCTGGGACATTGTTGGCCGGTGTGGGCGAGTTGGACCGAAGGGCCTGTTTCCACACTGTATCAATCCATGACTCTATCTCAATAGACACAAAATGCTGGAGTGACTCAGCAGGTCGGGCAGCATCTCTGGAGAAAAGGAATGTGACGTTTTGGGTCGAGACCCTTCCTCAGACTGAGAGTCGGGCGGGAGGGGGAGAGGGTGAAACCCTAGTTATGCAAATGTTCAGAGCAAATTACAGCCAGCAACGATGACCAAGGAATGTCAGAGCCCACAATGGTCCATTGCTGGCTGTGGAAGAGGTGATGAAGGGTGGAACTAGCAGCACGGCTGGGGTGGGGAGGGGCGGAGACAGAGGGAATGCAAGGGTTACTTGAAATTAGAAATCAAAAATCATACCGCTGGGTTGTAAGCTGCCCGGGTGAAATGTTTCTTGCCTCTAGTTTTCCCTCTAACCCTGACTCTCAGTCTGAGGAAGGGTTTTGACCTTAAACGTCACCTATTCCTTTTCTCCAGAGATGCTGCCTTCTCCAGAGAAACCCGCTGAGTCACTCCAGCATTTTGTGTTCATCTTGTGTCCCCCGCCGTCTGAAGTTCACTCCATCTGAACTCTGCGCTGAATTGGAAAAGCTGCCAACGTAATCAAAAACTTGTCCCACCCTGGCCAATCCTCCTCCTCCTCCTGTGTTTGTCAAACTTTCTTCTGACACATCTCTCGTTGGGAATTCATATCGGCACCAACCACCCCAACTCCTTGGTCTGTGGGCAGCAGTCGGCTTGCAAAGTGGAAACACTGCTAGCTTTGATAAGGGTTATTTCCATCTGCAACTCAGGAACCAGCCCGTACTAATGAGTGCATGTGAGTTTGTTGTGCGGCTTTCTCTCTAATTGATGGCGTTTGGCTGCTTGCCTGGACACTGGGGGATTTTTTTTGTTGCATTGAATTAACTTTCCGGTGCTGTTGCTGGTGTTCCTGGAATTCCTGGCGCGCGCACAGTGGGTGTTTGGTGTCAGTGGTACAGTAGCAATGGGCTGGTCATACTCTCGGGATGTGGCACAGCCGTACAGTTGCTGCCTTGCAGCGCCCGAGACCCAGGTTCGATCCTGACTACGGGTGCCCTATGTACGGAGTTTGTACGTTCTCCCCCGTGACCCGAGTGGGTTTGCACCGGTTTCCTCCCACACTCCAATGACGGACATGTTTGTAGGTTGATTAGCTTGGAATAATTGCACATTGTCCCCTAGTGTGAAGTGTAAGAAAATAACTGCAGATGCTGGTACAAATCGAAGGTATTTATTTCACAAAATGCTGGAGTAACTCAGCAGGTCAGGCAGCATCTCAGGATAGAAACGTCACCCATTCCTTCTCTCCTGAGATGCTGCCTGACCTGCTGAGTTACTCCAGCATTTTGTGAAACATAGAAACATAGAAAATAGGTGCAGGAGTAGGCCATTCGGCCCTTCGAGCCTGTACGCACCGCCATTCAATATGATCATGGCTGATCATCCAACTCAGTATCCCGTACCTGCCTTCTCTCCATACCCCCTGATCCCTTTAGCCACAAGGGCCACATCTAACTCCCTCTTAAATATAGCCAATGAACTGGCCTCAACTACCTTCTGTGGCAGAGAACTCCACAGATTCACCACTCTCTATGTGAAAAAAAACTTTCTCATCTCGGTCCTAAAAGACTTCCCCCTTATCCTTAAACTGTGACCCCTTGTTCTGGACTTCCCCAACATCGGGAACAATCTTCCTGCATCTAGCCTGTCCAACCCCTTAAGAATTTTGTAAGTTTCTATAAGATCCCCCCTCAATCTTCTAAATTCCAGCGAGTACAAGCCGAGTCTATCCAGTCTTTCTTCATATGAAAGTTCTGCCATCCCAGGAATCAATCTGGTGAACCTTCTCTGTACTCCCTCGATGGCAAGAATGTCTTTCCTCAGATTAGGAGACCAAAACTGTACGCAATACAGTGAAATAAATACCTAGGATAGTGTGAATGTGTGCGTGCATCATCTTACACAGGTGTATAACATCATGAGAGGATTAGATGGGATCAATGCAGAGATGGAGAATCGAACCAGGGACATGGGTTGAAGGGGGGCGGGGGGGGGGAGATTTAATAGGAACCTGAGGGGTAACTCTTTCACACAAAGGGTGGTGGGTGTATGGAACGAGCTGCAGTAGGCTGTTGTTGAGGCTGGTACAATTGTAATGTTTAGGAGACATTTAGCCGGGTACACGAATAGGCTGGGTTTGGTGGGATATGGGCCAAACGTGGGCAGGTGGGACTAGTGTAGTTAGGTCATGTTGGTCAGTGTGGGCAAGTTCATAAGAATTAGGCTGTTCGGCCCATCAAGTCTACTCCGCCATTCAATCGTGGCTGATCTATTTTTCCCCCCCCCCCCATTCTCCTGCCTTCTCCCCATAACCCCTGACACCCGCGCTAATCAAGAATCTATCGCTGCCTTTAAAAATATCCACTGACGTGGCCTCCCCAACCTTCTGTGACAATGAATTCCACAGATTCACCGCACTGGGCCGAAGGGCCTGATCCACACCGTGTGACTCTGACAGTATGACGTGCATTGTCTGCATTCGCTGCATATCCCTGTCGTTGCTGGGAAAGGCTGTGTGGGTACACGAGAGGGGACATCTGTCCTTGGGAGCTGCCTGTCGCCGACCGTCCAGCGCAACGCTGTCAACCTTTGTTTTTCCCACCCCCCCCCCCCCCCCTCACAACACTTCCATTATTCAAAGTCCCCTTTTGTTTTGATAAGCCATTGTTCGGCCCAAAACAAACTGGAAATTCTGAGTCTGCATAAATTTGACTTCAGCTCCGGCAAAAAAACGTGACTCTCTGGCCCGCGCTCATAAAATTATTAACCCTTCGCCTCCTGGATCATTCACCCTTCGCCCGCACTGTTCTGAAACATACTGAGCTAGATAGAGCTCTTAAGGATAGCGGAGTCAGGGGGATATGGGGAGAAGGCAGGAACGGGGTACTGATTGAGAATGATCAGCCATGATCACATTGTATAAGAAAATAACTGCAGATGCTGGTACAAATCGAAGGTATTTATTCACAAAGTGCTGGAGTAACTCAGCAGGTCAGGCAGCATCTCAGGAGAGAAGGAATGGGCGACGTTTCGGGTCGAGACCCCCCCCAAAACGTCGCCATTCCTTCTCTCCTGAGATGCTGCCTGACCTACTGAGTTACTCCAGCATTTTGTGAATAAATAGCCATGATCACATTGAATGGTGGTGCTGGCTCGAAGGGCCGAATGGCCTACTCCTGCACCTATTGTCTATTGACCTCGTTGAAACATGTAGAAGAGTGAAAGGCTTGGATAGAGTGGATGTGGAGAGGACTTTTCCACTGGTGGGAAAGCCCAGGACCAGAGGTCACAGCCTCAGAATTAAAGGACGCTCTTTTTGGAAGGAGACGAGGAGAAATGTCTTCAGTCGGAGGAGGGTGGTGAATCTGTGGAATTCTTTGAAAGAGAGGAGATGATCCGTGTAGGAAGAAACCCCAGCTGCTGGTTTCAACCGAAGATGGGCACAAAATGCTGGAGTAACTCAGCGTGACGGGCAGCATCTCTGGAGAGAAGGAATAGGTGGCCTTTTGGGGTCGAGACCCTTCTTCAGACTGATGGTCTTCAGAGGAGAGGAGACAAGTGCATAGTTCCCTGAAAGTGGACACTGTGTTGAAGGAGGCCGTGACATTGAGTACAAGAGTTTGGGTGACACGTTGTAATTGTACAAAACGTCGGTTCGGCTGGTTGTTGCCACACTGTAGGAAGGATGTAGTTAAGCCAGGTTGCAAAAACAGGTTTGGGTAAAATACTGATGGCATCGAGGCTGACGGTTCAGTTCATGTGACACAGCTTGGAAACAGGCCCATCGAGTCCACACGGACTATGTATGGATCACCCGTTCACACTAGCTTTTCCTTTTCGAGATACAGCGCGGAAACGGCCCTTTCGGCCCACCGGGTCTGCGCCGACCAGCGATCCCCGCACACTAACACTATCCTACACCCACTAGGGACAATTTTTTACGTTTACCAAGCCAATTAACCTACACACTTGTACGTCTTTGGAGTGTGGGAGGAAACCGAAGATCTCGTTGGAAGCCCACGGGGAGAACGTACAAACTCCACACGGACAGCGCCCGTGGTCGGGATGGAACCCGGGTGCCTGGCACTGCATTCACTGGAAGGCAGCAACTCTACTGATTTGCCACCGTGCCGCCCCATGTTATCCCACTTTCTCATCCACTCCCTACACTCTCGGGGGCAATTTACTGAAGGCCAATTAACCTACAAACCCGCACTTCTTGGGGATGCGGGAGTAAACCAGCGCGGTCGTGGGAAGAACGTGCAAACTCCACACAGGCAGACAGTGCCCGAGGTCAGGATTGAAGTCGGGATGAGTTGCTGTTGATTAGTACGGGTGTCAGGGGTTATGGGGAGAAGGCAGGAGAACTCAGCTTGTACTCGCTGGAATTTAGAAGACTGAGGGGGGATCTTATAGAAACTTTACAAAATTCTTAAGGGGTTGGAGAGGCTAGATGCAGGAAGATTGTTCCCGATGTTGGGGAAGTCCAGAACAAGAGGTCACAGTTTAAGGATAAGGGGGGAAGTCTTTTAGGACCGAGATGAGAACGTTTTTTTTCACACAGAGTGGTGAATCTGTGGAATTCTCTGCCACAGAGGGTAGTTGAGGCCAGTTCATTGGCTATATTTAAGAGGGAGTTAGATGTGGCCCTTGTGGCTAAAGGGATCAGGGGGTAAGGAGAGAAGGCAGGTACAGGATACTGAGTTGGATGATCAGCCATGATCATATTGAATGGCCTACTGCTGCACGTATTTTCTATGTTTCTAATGGGGTTAGGAGGGAGAGATAGATCAGCCCATGATTGAATGGCGGAGTAGGCTTGATGGGCCGAATGGCCTAATTCTGCTCCTATCACTTCTGACCGTACGACCTATAACACTGGTGCAGGCTCGTGGCTCCATTACACTGGGGTGCAGTACTGGTCGGGGCAACTGTCACTGGCTCAGGTCTGTGACTCCAAGACCACATTGCAGTCTTGGGCTGTTTGCCATTGCCCTGGTTTCTGCAGCAACATGCTGTGGGTCAGAGCTGCTTTCCAAGAGCAAGTTGGCACGCCCTCCGTGCCAGTCTTGTACCGAGCTGCTGCCCCTTTGATCCAGTGTCAACAATCACTTGGTTTCAGGTTCAGGCCAAAGTTCTGGACAAGCTAGATGCAGGAAGAATGTTCCCAATGTTGGGGGAGTCCAGAACACAGGGGCCACAAACAGTCTAAGAATAAAGGGGAGGCCATTTTAAAACTGAGATGAGGAAAAAACTTTTTCACCCAGAGAGTTGTGAATTTGTGGAATTCTCTGCCACAGAGGGCTGTGGAGGCCGATTCACTGGATGAATTTAAAAGAGAGTTTGATAGAGCTCTAGGGGCTAGCGGTATTGAGGGATATGGGGAGAAGGCAGGCAGGTGTTAGTGATTGTGGATGATCAGCCATGATCACGATGAATGGCGGTGCTGGCTCGAAGGGCCAAATGGCCTCCTCCTGCACCTATTTTCTATGTCTTATTATCACGCATACTGATGTACGGTGAAAGGCTTTGTTATGCACGCTATCCAAACTGATCCGACATGCCATCGATAAATACAATCTGTTCAAACTCGAGATAGACACAAAGCTGGAATAACTCAGCGGGGCAGGCAGCATCGCTGGAGAGAAGGAATGGGTGAAGTTTCTAGTCGAGACCCTTCTTCAAACTGTACAATGGAGCAAAGGGGAAGATACAGAGGAGAGGGCCCCAGAGGAGGTTTACGATGATGATCCCAGGGATGATCGGTTTAACTTATGAGGATTATGTGAGTACAAGCCCAGAGCATTCGAAAGCTCTGGGCCTGCACTCGCTGGAGTTTAGAAGGACGAGGAGAGATCTCATTTAAACTTACCGAATAGTGAAAGGCCTGGATAGAGTGGATGTGGAGAGGATGTTTACACTAGTGGGAGAGTCTATGACCAGAGGGCACAGCCTCAGAATAAAAGGATGCATCGTTAGAATGGAAATGAGGAAGACTTTATTTAGCCAGAGGGCGGTGAATCTGTGGAATTCATTGCCAGGGATGGCGGTGGCGGCCAAGTCGTTAGATAGGTTCTAGATTAATATGGGTGTCAGGAGATATGGGGAGAAGGCAGGAGAATGGGGTTGGGAGGGAACGATAGATCAGCCACGACTGAATGGTGGAATGGACTTGATGGGCTGAAAGGCCTAGTTCTGCTCCTAGGTATTATGATCTTACGAGCAAAACAGTGCTGGAGGGAATGGGTAGATGTTTCAGGTAGGGATCATCCCCGTCATACTATTTTACTTGATTCTTCTCCTCTCCCCCCCCCCCCCCCCCCCAACATGAGTCTCTTGCCCAGAGGACGTAGGTTCAAGGTGAAGGGGAAAAGATTTAATAGGAATCTGAGGGGTAACTTTTTCCACACAAAAGGTGATGTGTGTGTGGAACAAACTGCCAGAGGAGGTAGTTGAGGCTGGGACTATCCCAACCTTTAAGAAACAGTTAGACAGGTACATGGATAGGACGGGTTTGGAGGGATATGGGCCAAGCGCAGGCAGGTGGGGCTAGTGTAGCTGGGACATGTTGGTCGGTGTGGACAAGTTGAACCGAAGGGCCTGTTTCAACACTGTATCACTCTATGACTCTACTCTCTGAGCTGATTCACCGGTTAAGATTGTCACTGGGATTGTGAATGACGTTGGGACAAACCAGGAAGTTATTCAGTTTGAAAAATGACTTCAGAGCTGTGTGTTTGAGGCAGGATGGGTCTAAAAACAGCTGTGGCTGGAAAATTGACATTTACAGGAACTTGACTGGTGATTCAAGAGGGGGAGGAGGATGCGGGGGGAGTAGCAGTTGCCAACTTTCTCATTCCCAAATAAGGGACAAAAGGTGACATCACCACCCCTCGCCCCGCGTGACCTCACCCAGCCAGCGGCCACGTGCTCCCGCTCCACCAACGGCGGCCGCCCGGGCCGGAAGGTGGGTTACGTTAGGTGGCCTATGGCGTCCGGGCCTATCATGGGACAAGGGCGGTCCAGTACGGGCCAAACCAATATACAGGATGTCCTGGCTAATACGGGACAGTTGGCAACCCTAGGGGGGAGGGACTGAGTAGTGGTTCGAGGTGGAAGTGGATTCTGATAACTGAATGCAAATGTGTGCACACTTCAAACAGTTGACTGTAATAAAAAAGGACTTTGGGAGTTTGATTATCTTTTCTCCTGGGTTGGCGTCTTTTTATCCTGTCGGGGTCTGAGGGTGGATGTCTAGTTTAGTTTAGAGATACAGCGTGGAAACTGCCCCACCGCGTCCACGCCGACCACCAGGGCAATTTATACTGAAGCCAATCAGTCTGCACGTCGTTGGAGTGTAGGAGGAAACCGGAGAAAACCCACCGGGAGAATGTACAAACTCCGCACAGACGGCTCCCGTTGTCAGGATCGAACCCGTGCCTCTGGCGCTGTGAGGCCGCAACTCTGCCGCCCCTAACTGTTAAATAGACTGTTAACTACCCTTCCAGCGCAGTTGTAAATCCTACAGATTAGCAGAGGCTTCTCTGCACATTCCATCAGCTGAATCTATCGCTGTGCGGATGAGTAAAAGTGCTGCACTCTGCCAATCTTTTGTGTCCAGCCTCGTCGGCCTTTAGATACCAGCCCAGAAGATGCAAAGCTAAATGACAGTCAGCAGTTGGCTCCCTGCAGCCTCCGAGCTCTTCCCAGAACTTGGACCGTGTTTCATAAACTTTGCATTCCATTTGAACAAATCTCGCCCGTTGCCAGTAAACCTGCTGAGAAATGGAAAGTCTGTGTGTGTGTGTGTAGTGCTTTCCCATGGCCCGCTGTCAAAACCTCCTAGTATCCTCCAAAGTCAGTACAGTGCAGTTAACAGGCCCTTCGGCCCACTGAGCCAGCGCCGACCAACGATTTCCCCGTACGCTAGCCCGATCCAGTTCCAGAGACCAATGTGCAGCATTCGAGCCACTGCCTTACAGCGCCAGAGACCCAAGTTCGATCCTGACCTTGGGTGACAATAGACAATAGGTGCAGGAGTAGGCCATTCAGCCCTTCGAACCAGCACCGCCATTCAATGTGATCATGGCTGATCACTCTCAATCAGTACCCGTTCCCGCTTTCTCCCCATACCCCCTGACTCCGCTATCCTTAAGAACTCTATCTAGCTCTCTCTTGAATGTATTCAGAGAATTGGCCTCCACTGCCCTCTGAGGCAGAGAATTCCACAGATTCACAACTCTCTGACTGAAAAAGTTTTTCCTCGTCTCCGTTCTAAATGGCCGACCCCTTATTCTCAAACTGTGGCCCGTGGTTCTGGACTCCCCCAACATTGGGAACATGTTTCCTGCCTCTAATGTGTCCAACCCCTTAATAATCTTATACGTTTCGATAAGATCCTCTCTCATCCTTCTAAATTCAAGGGTGCTGTCTGTACGGAGTTTGCACGTTCTCCCTATGGGTGACCATATGGGTTTCTCTGGGTGCTCCGGTTTCCTCGCACATATCAATGATGTGCAGATTTGTAGGTTAAACGGCTTTGTTAGTTTAGTTTAGATACACATCACGGAAACAGGCCGACCAGCAATACCCGTACAGTAGCCCCGGGATCATTTATACCAAAGCCAATTAAGCTACAAACCTGTACATCTTCCCTCCTCCCTCGACTATGTCCAGGAACCCCGGCAGTCCTTTCAGGTGAGGCAGAGGTTCACTTGCACCTCCTCCAACCTCATCTACTGCCTACGCTGTTCCAGGTGTGGGCTCCTATACATCGGCGAGAGGCGGTCATTTTTTTGGATATCTTCGCTCAGTCCGTCCGCCCTGGGCTTACACGATCTCCCAGTTGCCAAACATTTAAATTCCCTGTCCCATTCCCACACTGACCTTTCCGTCCTGGGCTTCCTCCTAGGCCTCTGAGGAAAGACATCCTTGCCATAGAGGGAGTACAGAGAAGGTTCACCAGATTGATTCCTGGGATGGCAGGACTTTCATATGAAGAAAGACTGGATAGACTCGGCTTGTACTCGCTGGAATTTCGAAGGTTGAGGGGGGATCTTATAGACACTTACAAAATTCTTAAGGGGTTGGACAGGCTAGATGCAGGAAGATTGTTCCCGATGATGGGGAAGTCCAGAACAAGGGGTCACAGTTTAAGGATAAGGGGGAAGTCTTTTAGGACCGAGATGAGAACGTTTTTTTTCACACAGAGAGTGGTGAGTCTGTGGAATTCTCTGCCACAGAAGGTAGTTGAGGCCAGTTCATTGGCTATATTTAAGAGGGAGTGATAGTTGCGAGAACGAGAGGCCAGAGGACAGAAACCAAAAGTAAAACACTTCCCAGCATCATCTCGGCCACGAAATAAGTAAACAGGTTGCAACATGACTCCAAGGACACGCTGCAGCATTTGCAGCATTTGCAAAAAGACAGTTCCAGAGACAAAGTTCAATGTCCGCAAAGGCGTAGAGGTGAATCTAGAGGTGAATCCCTAGCTAAAAGGAAGGAACGAGGAGTTTAAATGTTTGGCAAGTGAGTTGATAGCCTTTTGAATAGGTACGGGTGTCGAAGGTTACGGGGGAGAAGGCAGGAGGAATGGGTTGGGAGGGAAAATTAGATCAGCCATGATTGAATGGCAAAGTAGACTTGATGGGCTGAATGGCCTAATTCTGCTCATATGTCTTGTCTAATGATTCCCTCTTGAAAGGACAGGCCAGGGTGGCACAGCTGGTTAGAGCTGTGTTCTCACAGCTTCAGAGACCCTGGTTTGATCCTAACCTCAGGTGCTCTCTGTGTGGAGTTTGCACATTCTCCGAGTTTCCTCCCACATCTATTCACTGGAGTTTAGAAGGATGAGAGGGTTTCTTATAGAAACATATAAAATTATAAAAGGACTGGACAAGCTAGATGCAGGAAAAATGTTCCCAATGTTAGGCAAGTCCAGAACCAGGGGCCACACAGTCTTAGAATAAAGGGGAGGCCATTTAAAACTGAGGTGAGAAAAAACTTTTTCGCCCAGAGAGTTGTGAATTTGTGGAATTCTCTGCCACAGAGGGCAGTGGAGGCCAAATCACTGGATGGATTTAAGGGAGAGTTAGATAGAGCTCTAGGGGCTAGTGGAATCAAGGGATATGGGGAGAAGACAGGCACGGGGTATTGATTGGGGATGACCAGCCATGATCACAATGAATGGCGGTGCTGGCTCGAAGGGCCGAATGGCCTCCTCCTGCATCTATTTTCTATGTTTCTATGTTTCTATCCCAAACATGCGCAAGCTAACCGGACAATTGGCCCTTTGCAAATTGCTCCCACTATGTACATAGTGGGTGAGAAAATGGGATAACATAGAACTGGTGTGAACGGGTCAGCATGCAATCGGTGGGCCAAAGGGTCTATTTCCATGCTGTATGTTTCAATTCTGTAGACTTTAGAGATACAGAGTGGAAACGGGCCCTTTTCGGCCCACCGAGTCTACGCCGACCAGCAGTCCCCGCACATTAACACTATCCTATACCCACTCGGGACAATTTACCAAGCCAATTAACCAATTAAGCACTATCCTGCACAATGGGGACAATTTACAATGTTTATACCGAAGCCAATTAACCGACAAACTCACACGTGTTTGTTCGATATTGGAGGAAACCGGAGCACCCGGAGAAAACCCACGCAGGTCACGGGGAGAACGTACAAACTCCGTACAGACCGCACCCGTAGTCAGGATGGAACCCTAGTGCTGTGAGGCAGCAGGTCTACCCTGGGCCGCCCCATTCAATTAGATTTTTTTTTTTAACTCTTGAGACACCAGTTACTACGTGTTTATGAAGAGGTCTTTGTGTTTGAATCCATTGACAGCGTTGTGGCCTTTGCTAACGCGATTGACACCAGCTCCACCATCTCTCTGGGCGGGGCGGGGGGAAACACGAGATGAGTTGTAACTACTGACCAACTTTGTGTTCCAAGATCAACACTTGACTGTGGAGCTGGGCAGCCCAAGTACATCCAGTTTGAGGCTATATTGTGCTCCTTTCCATCCGTGCAGCGGGTAGAGCTGCTGCCTCGCTGTGCCGGAGATGTCAGACTCAATTTTTTTTTTTTAGAGATACAGCGTGGAAACAGGCCATTCGGCCCACCGAGTCCGTGCCGCCCAGAGATCCCCGATCCTACACCCACTAGGGACAATTTTTACATTTTACCCAGTCAATTAACCTACATACCTGCACGTCTTTGGAGTGTGGGAGGAAACTGAAGATCTCGGCGAAAACCCACGCAGGTCACGGGGAGAACGTACAAACTCCGTACAGACGGCTCCCGTAGTCAGGATCGAACCTGAGTCTCCGGCGCTGCATTCGCTGTAAGGCAGCAACTCTACCGCTGCGCTGCCGTTCTGACCACGTGTGTGTGTGTGTGTGTGTGTGTGCGCGCACATGTGTGTCTGTGTAGTTTGCACGTTCTCCCGTGTTACAACCGGTGCGCTCTGGTTTCCTCCCGCATCCCAAAGACGTGCAGGTTTATAGATCAACTGTCTCTCTGTTAAACTGCCCCCTAGCCTGTACGGAGTGGGTGAGAAAGCGGGATAACCTAGAACGCGCATGAACGGGTAATCGATGGTCGGTGTGGACTTGGTGAGCCAAAGGCCCGGCCCATTCCCTTCAATTGAACAAGCTGATTCCTTAGGATACCTGTGGTACGTGCAAGAAGAAACTGCAGATGCTGGTTTACACCAAAGAAAGACACAAAAAACTGGAGTAACACACCGGATCAGGCGGCATCTCTGGAGAAAAGGAATAGGTGACGTTTCGGGTCGAGACCCTTCTTCAGATGGATGACAATAGACAAATAGGTGCAGGAGGAGGCCATTCGGCCCTTCGAGCCAGCACCGCCATTCAATGTGATCATGGCTGATCATTCTCAATCAGTACCCCGTTCCTGCCTTCTCCCCATACCCCCTGACTCCGCTATCCTTAAGAGCTCTATCCAGCTCTCTCTTGAATGCATTCAGAGAATTGGCCTCCACTGCCTTCTGAGGCAGAGAATTCCACGAAGAAGGGTCCCAACCTGAAATGTCACCCATTGCTTTTCTCCACAAATGCTGCCTGACCCGCTGAGTTACTCCAGCGTTTTGTGTCGATCCTCTGAGATGTAACCTACTAAGGTTGTGGGAGGGTCATTTTCCTTGATAGTCTGTCTTGGAATGCTTGGCAGAGAGAGAGACTTGAATGTTCAGCAGTGATTAACGTTAATCATAAGACAATCATTGCAGAGCTGTGGAATGCAATTATACCCAGATTTCAACTGAGATTTTTCTGTCTGTGCGTGCGCAAGTTCACAAGTTATAGGAGTAGAATTAGGCCATTCGGCCCATCGAGTCTATGCCGCCATTCAATCATGGCTAATCTTTGCCACCTAATCCTATTTTCCTGCCTTCTCCCCATAACCCCTGACACCCGTTCTAATCAAGAACTTGGCCATCTCTGCTTTAAAAATATCCACCGACTTGGCCTCCGCGTCCCTCTGTGACAATAAATTCAACAGATTAACTACCCTCTGACTAACGAAGTTCCTCCTCAACTCCTTTCTAAAAGAGCACCCATTAATTCTGAGGCTGTGACCTCTGGTCCTAGACTCTCCTAACCATTACATTGAACATGGAACAGCACAGGAACTGGCCCTTTAGCCCACAATGCCTGTGCTGAACAATGTCAAGATAAACCAATCTCATCTGCCTACATGTGATCCATATCCCTCCATTCCCAGGATAGCCATGTGTCATAGAGTCATAGTGTGGAAACAGGCCATTCAGCCCAACTTGCTCACACCGACCAGCATGTCCCATCTACACTAGTCCCGCCTGACTGCATTTGGCCCATATCCATCTAAATGTGTCCTATCCATATTTCCTGTCAAATATTTCTTAAACGTTGTGATAGTATCAGCCTCAACTACCTCCTCCGGCAGCTCGTTCCATACGCCCACCATCATTTGTGTGAAAAAGTTACCCCCCCCAGTTTCCTCTTAAATCTTTTCCCCCTTACCTTAAATCTATGTCCTCTGGTTCTTGATTCCTCTACTCTGGGCAAGAGTCTTTGTGCGTCTACCCGATCTATTCCTCTCATGATTTTGTACTCCATAATATCACCCCTCATCCTCCTGCGCTCCAAGGAATAAAGCCCTAGCCTGCCCAATCTCGCCCTTTAACTCAGGCCCTCGAGTCCTGGCAAAATCCTCGTAAATCTTCTCAGTTTAGTTCAGAGATACAGCATGGAAACAGGCCCTTTGGCCCACCGAGTCAGTGCCAACCAGCGATCTCAGCAAACTAACACTGTCCTACACAAACTAGGAACAATTTACAGTTACACCAAGCCAATTAACCCACAAATCTGTACGCCTTTGGAGTGTGGGAGGAGGCCAGAGATCCCGAAAAAAAACAACCCACACGGTCACAGGGAGAATGTACAAATTCCGTACAGACAGTACCCTTGGTCAGGATCGAACCCGGGTCTCTGGCGTGGTAAGGCAGCAACTGTACTGCTGCACCACTGTGTCTCCCACACTCTTTCTAGTTTTGCCACTCTGAGTTTAGGAGATGGACACAAAATGCTGAAGTAACTCAGCGGATCAGGCAGCATCTCTGGAGAGCAGGAACGGGTCGAGACGACTTCAGACTGAAGAACGTCACCCATTCATTCCTTCTCTCCAGAGATGCTGCCTGGCCCGCTGAGTTACTCCAGCATTTTGTGTCTCTCTTTGATTTAAACCAGCATCTCGCAGTTCTTTCCCACACAAACAGTTTAGGAGGTTTGGGGATCAGTGTGGGTAGAATGGGGAGCGGTGGAACAAACGATGGATTTGAGAGGAAAATAAGGGAAGGAAATGAAAGGATGGGAAGGCGGAGGGAGGTCTACGTGGAATAGGAGCGCTGAGGACTGTTAGCAAAGGTCAAACCCAAGATGGGACTTTGCACAGAATACATGTCCAAGATTCTTGGAAAAAGTATATCTAGTTCCCCTTTAAGTTCATATTCACTATACTTCCTCAGCCTACTAGGGCACTGGGTTCCGGCCACGACTGCTTGCACAAAAGTTGCTCTTATCCCAGTAGTCATAGTCATACAGCATGGAAACAGGCCCTTCAGCCCAACTTGCCCATGCCGACCAAATTACTCTCCATCCTATGTTAGTCCATCCTGCCCACATTTGGCCCATATCCCTCTAAAACTTTCCCATCCATGCACCTGTCCAAATGTCTTTTAAATGTTGTTATAGTGTCTGCCTCAATTATTTCTTCTGGTAGCTCATTCCATACACCCACCAACTTATTTAACTTATTTACATCGGCTCTAGATGTCAACTTATTTACATCGGCGAAACCAAGCACAGGCTCGGCGATCGCTTCGCTCAACACCTGCGCTCGGTCCACATTGACCAAACTGATCTCCCGGTGGCTGAGCACTTCAACTCCCCCTCCCATTCCCAGTCTGACCTTTCTGTCATGGGCCTCCTCCAGTGCCATAGTGAGGCCCACCGGAAATTGGAGGAACAGCACCTCATATTTCGCCTGGGCAGCTTGCAGCCCAGTGGTATGAACATCGACTTCTCCAACTTTAGATAGTTCCTCTGTCCCTCTCTTCCCCTCCTCCTTCCCAGATCTCCCTCTATCTTCCTGTCTCCACCTATATCCTTCCTTTGTCCCGCCCCCCTGACATAAGTCTGAAGAAGGGTCTCGACCCGAAACGTCACCCATTCCTTCTCTCCCGAGATGCTGCCTGACCTGCTGAGTTACTCCAGCATTTTGTGAATGAATCCATACACCCACCAACCTCTGTTTGGAAAAGTTACCCCTCGTAACAGTCAGAATAGTACATAAGGTCATAAGTGAGAGGAGCAGAATTAAGACATTCAGCCCATCAAGTCTACTCCACCATTCAATCATGGCTGATCTATCTCTCCCTCCTACCCCCATTCTCCTGCCTTCTCCCCATAACCCCTGACACCCGCACTAATCAAGAATTTATCTTTTGCTGCCTTACAAATATCTATTGACGGCCTCCACAACCTTCTGTGTCGAGGAATTCCACAGATTCACAACCGTCTGACAGAAGAAATTCCTCCTCATCTCCTTCCTAAAGGAATATCCTTTAATTCTGAGGCTGTGCCCTCTGGTCCTAGACTCTCCCACTAGTGGAAACATCCTCTCCATGCCACTCTATCCAGGCCTTTCACTATTCGATAAGTTTCGATGAGCCCCCCCTCATCCTTCTGAACTCCAGCGAGTACAGGCCCAGTGCCGACAAACGCTCATCATATGTTAACCCAATCACTCCTGGGATCATTCTCATAAATGTACGGTTAGGGTTAGGGTCAGGCGGCACGGTGGCGCAGCGGTAGAGTTGCTACCTTACAGCGAATGCAGCGCCGGAGACTCAGGTTCGATCCCGACTACGGGCGCCGTCTGTACGGAGTTTGTACGTTCTCCCCGTGACCCGCGTGGGTTTTCTCCGAGATCTTCGGTTTCCTCCCACACTCCAAAGACGTGCAGGTATGTAGGTTAATTGGTTGGGCAAATGTAAAAATTCGCCCTAGGGTATGTAGGATAGTGTTAGTGTACGGGGATTGCTGGGCGGCGTGGGCTGAAGGGCCTGTTTCCGCACTGTATCTAAATCTAAAAAAATCTAAAATCTCCTCTGGACCCTCTCCAGAGCCAGCACATCCTTGCTCAGATATGGTGCCCAAAGGTTGCTCGCAATACTCCCAAGTGTGGCCTGGCCTTCGAGAGCCTCAGCATTACATCCCTGTTTCTGCATTCTCGCCCTCTTGAAATAAATGCTCGTGTTGCATTTGACTACTGTGCAGCACAGAAACAGGCCCTTCAAGCAAACATGGCCATGATGACTGAGATGCCCCATCTACACCTGCACACACTTGGCCCACATCCCTCCAAACCGATCCTATCCAGTAAAAGCACCATTGAAAACGGTGCTTGGCAGCCCCCCGCCGTTTACAAACGAACAAGGCTGATCAATGGCTTTGTGTTGATGAACCATCATCATCGATGTATTAAAACTCTCGTTTGTTTGTTTGTTTGTTCCTGAACTACAGCCAAAACGGTACACGATAGCGCGACAATTTTAGGTTCACCGAGTCGTTCCTTAGATGCTAATGGAAGAAGTTTCATTGAAATCGGTGTTATATATTTTTAAGTTATTCACGTTTTAAAGTTTAAATCTATCTCCTGGGGGGGTGGGGGGGAGGAGGGAGGATAAGGGAATGGAGTGAGGGGGAAGGGGAGAGTACTGCACCATTGCAGGAGAGGTTTGGGCCAAACGGGTCCACTTGGTCTAGTACAAACTACAACTCTCTGGGGAACTAGCGTAGTTGAGGTCCAAAGGCAGGAAATGTTGCGGTGGGTAAATGCAGCCTCATTCCATCGTTCTGGGAACACTGCCCATTGCCCAACCTTTCGCAAGAAGTTGTGCCGTACATTTCCTGAAATGCACTGCAGAAACGTGCTGTGGTTAAAGTTCATTCCCAATACAGGAAGTCCGTAAAAGTTCAAGATTTCAAGATCAATTTATTGTCACACTAGGCCAAGTGGACTCGTTGGGTCTCCTGCATTTGTGCAGTACCCTCTCCTCCCTTCCCCCTCCCTACCCCCCTCCCTACCCCCCTCCCTACCCCCCTCCCCCTCCATACCCCCCTTCCCCTCCCTCCCCCTTCCCCTCGCCCCCCTTCCCCTCGCCCCCCTTCCCCTCGCCCCCCTTCCCCTCGCCCCCCTTCCCCTCCCTCCCTCCCTCCCCTTCCCCCCAACTCCATCCCCCTCAACCCCCCTTATCCTCCCTCCCTCCCCCCTTCCCCTCCCTCCAATTCTCTGAATACATTCAAGAGAGAGCTTGATAGAGCTCTTAAGGATAGCGGAGTCAGGGGGTATGGGGAGAAGGCAGGAACGGGGTACTGATTGGGAATGATCAGCCATGATCACATTGAATGGCGGTGATGGCTCGAAGGGCCGAATGGCCTCCTCCTACACCTATTGTCTATTGCTTCGTTGTCACCTTCCCCTCAGCCAACAATGAACCATTCTACATTTCCTTGAGCCTCGTCTGCTTTGATCTGTCCTTTTCACACCTTACCCTGCCATATATCTGTGTCTCCCTCTCCCCGACGCTCGAGTCTGAAGAAGGGGCTCGACCCAAAACGTCACCCGTTCCTTCTCTCCAGAGATGCTGCCTGTCCCACTGAGTCGCTCCAGTATTTTGTGTCTACCTTCAGTTTAGTTTAGAGGGACAGGGTGGAGCCAGGCCCTTCGGTCCGCCGAGTCCGTGCCGACCGGCGATCATCACGCACACTGACACTATCCTACACACACTAGGGACAGTATACAATTTCGCCCAGCTAATTAGCCTGCAAACCCGTACGGATTGTGGACGGAAACCGGAGCACTCGGAGAAAACCAAAGCAGGTCACGCACAGGGAGAACGTACAAACTCTGTACAGACAGCACTCGTAGTCAGGGTCAAACCGGGGTCTCTACCGCTGCGCCACCACGCCGCCCACTCTTGTGTGTGGATGGGAAGTCCCAAACCCGCCCAGGCCTCATTACAGAGACTCCATTAACCCGGCACCCTCTGCACTGAGTGATGCTGGACTATTGGATGCGACTGCCCATTAATACCAATTGCTCAATTTATGTTTTGGTCTCCAAATATGAGGACGGACGTTCTTGCTAATGAGGACGTGCAGCGTAGGTTCACCAGGTTAATTCCCGGAATGGCGGGACTGTCGTATGTTGAAAGACTGGAGCGACTGGGCTTGTATACACTGGAATTTAGAAGGATGAGAGGGGATCTTATCGAAACGTATAAGATTATTAAGGGGCTGGACACGTTAGAGGCAGGAAACATGTTCCCAATGTTGGGGGAGTCCAGAACCAGGGGCCACAGTTTAAGAATAAGGGGTCGGCCATTTAGAACTGAGATGAGGAAAAACTTTTTCAGTCAGAGAGTTGTGAATCTGTGGAATTCTCTGCCTCAGAAGGCAGTGGATGCCAATTCTCTGAATGCATTCAAGAGAGAGCTAAATAGAGCTCTTAAGGATAGCGGAGTCAGGGGGTATGGGGAGAAGGCAGGAACGGGGTACTGATTGAGAATGATCAGCCATGATCACATTGAATGGTGGTGCTGGCTTGAAGGGCTGAATGGCCTCCTCCTGCACCTATTGTCTATTGTCTCCCTTTCCAAGAACTGCAGCGGGCGAAGGTGGCAGCTCACCGCCACTACCACCTCAAGGGCCATCAAGGACTGGAACATTAATTACTGGCCAAGCCCACACTCCTAGAATTAATACCTCAGGCTCAGAAGCAGGCAAATGAACTCGTATCACCACTGAAGAGTGTGACAAAATTCTGGAGTAACTCAGCGGGACGGGCAGCATCTCCGGAGAGAAGGAACGGGTGACGTTTCGGGTCAAGGCCCTTCTTCAGTGGGAAACTTTGGGGACTTTCTGTGAGTCAGCCAGGGAGGTGAGTCAGGGGAAAGGGAGATTTTGACAGCGATATAGAACAAATGAATGAAAGATATGCAAAAAAGTAACAACAATCAAGAAAGGATTGAGCCCACAATGGTCCATTGTTGGCTGTGGGCTAGGTGATAACGAGTTGTTATACAGACAGCGAGTTGTGAGTCTGTGGAATTCTCTGCCTCAGAAGGCAGTGGATGCCAATTCTCTGAATGCATTCAAGAGAGAGCTAAATAGAGCTCTTAAGGATAGCGGAGTCAGGGGGTATGGGGAGAAGGCAGGAACGGGGTACTGATTGAGAATGATCAGCCATGATCACATTGAATGGCGGTGCCGGCTCGAAGGGCCGAATGGCCCCCTCCTGCACCTATTGTCTATTGTACCCAAACACTTTTCTATTTACATGTTAGTTGGAAAGAGTGCAGAGAAGATTTACAAGGATGTTTCATTTGGCGACACAGCGTAGAGACAGTTTCGTCGGCCCACCGACTCCACGCCGACCAGCGATCACCCGCGCACTAGTTCCATTTAGTTTGGAGATACAGAGCGAAAACAGGCCCACCGAGTCCACACTGCCCTGCGATCCCCGCGCACTAACACTATCCTACACACTGTAGGGATCATTTACATTAACGCCAAGCCAATTAACCTGCAAACCTGTTCCCCTTTGGAGTGTGGGAGGAAACCGAAGATCTCGGAGAAAACCCACGCAGGTCACGTGGAGAACGTACAAACTCCGTACAGACAGCACCCGAGATCAGGATCAAACCCTGGCCTCTGGCGCTGTGTGGCAGCGAGTCTACCAACTGTGGGGGGGGGTGTTCGTTCGCTCGCTCGTTTATTTGTTTGTTTGTTTGTTTTGCACATTCTCCCTATGGCCGCCCACATTCCAGAGACGTGCAGGTTTGTAGGTTAATTGGCCGTCGTGTGTAGAGGGTGGGGTGACGTGGAACTAGTATGAACGGGTGGTCGGCGTGGACTCGGTGGGCCGAAGGCTCGGTTTCCATGCTGTATTATCCAAACTAAATTTTAAAACTGTGAGTCTCGCCTGCTTCTTGCGCACCGAGGGAGTTCACTGCTTACACTTGTGTAAGTAATAAGCCCGCACTCTGTCCCCTAATCTACAAACAATCGGCAGCACCTCTTAGAAAAACACTCGGCCAGGTACTGTGCCAAACGTCAACAGATCGCCACCCTCCATAAACACAAAATGCTGGAGTAACTCAGCGGGATAGCGAGCATGTGAAGTTTCCGCGGATTTCCATGTTTTTAAAATCCATTTTCCGCGCTTTTTGCATGATTTCTGTACGGAGTTTGTACGTTCTCCCCGTGACCTGCGTGGGTTTTCTCCGAGATCTTCGGTTTCCACCCACACTAATGTAAAAATTGGCCCTAGTGTGTGTAGGATAGTGTAAATGTGCGGGGATCGCTGGGCGGTGCGGACTCGGTGGGCCGAAGGGCCTGTTTCCGCGCTGTATCTCTAAATCTAAAAAAATCTAAATTTTCGTGATTTTCACTTTGCCAAAATCGCATTTACCAACGGAGAAATCCGATCGGGAAAAAAGAAGAAAAGAAACGATGTATAGACTTGTAATGAATACTAGGGTCCCGCTAGAGGTCGCTAGGGGTTCCGTGAGAAATCCCCCCCCCCCCACACCACGCGCCCTGGAAGTCTCCCTGAAAATGTGGCACCTCGGCCGGGCTAGGCAGCCAACCTCGACCTCATCGGGACTTCCACGGCCGATCGGTGGGTTGAATTTGCAACCTGCGGCCGGGGCTCTGGAACTCCAGCCCAGCTGGAGCCGGCACATCTATCCCCATCACCGAGCGACTTCCTTGGCCGACTGGATAAACCAGCAAAGCTCTGGAACCAAGAGTGCCGGAAAATCAGTGGTGGAACTGCAATGAGTAAATATTAAAGTTAAGTGCAGGATTATATAACTAAATTACTTAAGACGGGGTTAAAATATAAAACACAGCAGAAAATCCAATGACCACCTTTTTGGGCTGAATGTCAATTAATGTGTGAATTTACTTCAAACTGTTATTAGTATACAGTGACATATTCACATTATTTTGTAATGTCCGTTTTTACTTTGAAATGAGGCTTGAAACTGGTAATTTTATGTGTAAATTTTCCAATTTTTTGACCCCCACTGTACGCCTCACGCAAGTGCTCAGCTCTTTTCCTCTTTTTTTATCTCGCTCACATGCCTGGACAGGCAGCATCGCTGGAGAGAAGGAATGGGTGATGTTTCAGGTCGAGGCCCTTCTTCAGAAACGTCACCCATTCCTTCTCTCCAGAGGTGCTGCCTGTCCCGCTGAGTTACCCCAGCATTCTGTGTCTTATCTTCAGTTTAAACCAGTATCGGCAGTTCCTTCCGACTGCACCTTCCATAAACAAGCGGGTCTCATCCTGCAGCTTACTGCTTGTCGTAAAACTGGAGGATTCATGGTTTGTCTTTTCCTAAGCAAGCTCGCTAGGTCTGTGGGGCTGTTATCTCACGGCTCCATTTCATCAGTCTGAAGAAGGGTCTCGACCCGAAACGTCACCCATTCCTTCTCTCCAGGGATGCTGCCTGTCCCGCTGAGTTACTCCAGCATCTTGTGTCAACCTTCGATCCCATTTCAGTCGCAGCCACAGCCGTGCCCCATTACAGGAAGGATGTGAAGGCTTTGGAGAGGCCGCTGAAGATGTTTACCTGGATTTGAGGCTATTAGCTATAAGGAGAGGTCAGGCAAAGTGGATTTTCTCTGGAGCGTCAGAGGCTGGGATAGTTTAGTTTAGAGATTCAGCGCAGAAACGGGTCCTTCAGCCAACCGAGTCCGTGCCGACCGGCGATTGTACATCTGTACACTCGCACTACCCCACACAGCAGGGACAATTCACATTGTCTGAAGAAGGGTCTCGACCCGAAACGTCACCCATTCCTTCTCTCCCGAGATGCTGCCCGACCTGCTGAGTTACTCCAGCATTTTGTGAATAAATACCTTCGAAGGGACAATTTACAATTGAGTGTCGATCTTCCCTATGACTATTGATTCTGTGACTATTGTTGTAGACATTGTGGTTCATGTGCTGTTCTGTCCCGCTGTCTATGTTCTGTAGCCTGCCACCAGCTCTCTGCAGGCCCTGGGGTTTAACCACTGGAGTCGCTGCCTTACAGCGCTTGCAGCGCCGGAGACCCGGGTTCGATCCCGACCGCGGGTGTTGTCTGTATGGAGTTTGTACGTTCTCCCCGTGACCTGCGTGGGTTTTCTCGAGATAGAGTCATGGATTGATACAGTGTGGAAACAGGCCCTTTGGCCCAACTCGCCCACACTGGCCAACAATGTCCCCGCTACCCTAGTCCCACTTGGTCCGCGCTTGGTCCACAACCCTCCAAACCCGTCCTATCCATGTACCTGTCCAACTGTTTCGTAAACGATGGGATAGTCCCAGCCTCAACTACCTCCTCCGGCAGCTCGTTCCATACACCCACCACCCTCTGTGTGAAAAAGTTACCCCTGGTTTCCTATTAAATCTTTTTCCCTTCACCTTCAATGTCCTCTGGCCCTCGATTCTTTGCTTTCCGCCCACACTCCAAAGACGCACAGGTTTTTTAGGTTAATTGGTTTGTTTGAGGTGTAAATTGTCCCTAGTGTGTGTGGGGTAGAAACATAGAAAATAGGTGCAGGAGTAGGCCATTCGGCCCTTCGAGCCTGCACCGCCATTCAATATGATCATGGCTGATTATCCAGCTCAGTATCCTGTACCTGCCTTCTCTCCATACCCCCTGATCCCTTTAGCCACAAGGGCCACATCTAACTCCCTCTTAAATATAGCCAATGAACTGGCCTCAACTACCTTCTGTGGCAGAGAATTCCACAGATTCACCACTCTGTGTGAAAAAAAACTTTCTCATCTCGGTCCTAAAAGACTTCCCCCTTATCCTTAAGCTGTGACCCCTAGTTCTGGACTTCCCCAACATCGGGAGCAATCTTCCCGCATCTAGCCTGTCCAACCCCTTAAGAATTTTATATGTTTCTATAAGATCCCCCCTCAGTCTTCTAAATTCCAGCGAGTACAAGCCCAGTCTATCCAGTCTTTCTTCATATGAAAGTCCTGCCATCCCAGGGATCAATCTGGTGAACCTTCTCTGTACTCCCTCTAAGTCTAGATTAGGGTAGCGTTAGCGTGTGGGGATCGCTGGTTGGCGCGGACCCGGTGGGCCGAAGGGGGCCTGTTTCCGCGCTGTTCCGGTGGGCCGAAGGGGGCCTGTTTCCGCGCTGTTTCGGTGGGCCGAAGGGGGCCTGTTTCCGCGCTGTGTCTCTATACTGAACTAAATGGCGCGCGTGCATTTCTGCTCCTCAGGCTACGACTTTGCCGCCGTGCTGGAGTGGTTTGCCGAGCGGGTTGATCGCATCATCCTGCTCTTCGACGCTCACAAGCTGGACATCTCGGACGAGTTCTCGGACGTGATCAAGGCCATGAAGAACCACGAGGACAAGATCCGGGTGGTGCTGAACAAGGCGGACCAGATCCACACGCAGCAGCTGATGAGGGTGTACGGCGCCCTGATGTGGTCCCTGGGCAAGATCATCAACACCCCGGAGGTGATCCGCGTGTACATCGGCTCCTTCTGGTCCCAGCCGCTCCTCATCGCCGAGAACCGCAAGCTCTTCGAGGCCGAGGAGCAGGACCTGTTCAAGGACATCCAGAGCCTGCCCCGCAACGCGGCCCTGCGGAAGCTCAACGATCTGATCAAGCGGGCAAGGCTGGCCAAGGTAAGAAGAGTCTCGACCCCAAACGTCCCCCCCCCCCTTTCCCCCTCACTTCACTTTAGTTTATTGTCGGTGTCAGAAAATAACTGCAGATGCCGATACAAAATCGAAGGTATCACAAAATGCTGGAGTAACTCAGCAGGTCAGTGAAGAAAGCCAATGGAATGTTGGCCTTCATAACAAGAGGAGTTGAGTATAGGAGCAAAGAGGTCCTTCTGCAGTTGTACAGGGCCCCAGTGAGACCGCACCTGGAGTACTGTGTGCAGTTTTGGTCTCCAAATTTGAGGAAGGATATTCTTGCTATTGAGGGCGTGCAGCGTAGGTTTACTAGGTTAATTCCCGGAATGGCGGGACTGTCGTATGTTGAAAGACTGGAGCGACTAGGCTTGTATACACTGGAATTTAGAAGGATGAGAGGGGATCTTATCGAAATGTATAAGATTATTAAGGGGTTGGACACTTTAGAGGCAGGAAACATGTTCCCTATGTTGGGGGAGTCCAGAACCAGGGGCCACACAGTTTAAGAATAAGGGGTCGGCCATTTAGAACTGAGATGAGGAAAAACTTTTTCAGTCAGAGAGTTGTGAATCTGTGGAATTCCCTGCCACAGGTGTATGGGGAGAAGGCAGGAACGGGGTACTGATTGAGAATGATCAGCCATGATCACATTGATCACATTGAATGGCGGTGCTGGCTCGAAGGGCCGAATACTCCTGCACCTATTGTCTATTGCCTATTGTCCTCTCGGCCAACAATGAACCATTCTACATTTCCTTGATCCTCGTCTGCTTTGATCTGTCCTTTTCACACCTTACCCTGCCATATCTCTGTGTCTCCCTCTCCCCTAACGCTTGAGTCTGAAGAAGGGGCTCGACCCAAAACGTCACCCGTTCCTTCTCACCAGAGATGCTGCCTGTCCCGCTGAGTTACTCCAGTCTAGTTCACATGCAATGTTTAATGTGCATAGCTCTTTATAGAGTCACGCAGCGTGGAAGCAGGCCCTTCGGCCCAACTTGCTGACCAACATGCCCTAGTGTAAAAGCAGGGTGAGACAGTAAACGCCTCCTTGCCAGTGATGAGTTTTCATGTGTGGGTTGTACCCTCTGAACATTATGATTCACTCAATGGGAAGCGTCGTACCACCACACAGACCACAGACAACCACCACAGCCACAGATAGATGGTGACAAAATGTCAACAATCACTTGGTTTCAGGTTCATTATTGTCACCCATACTGATGCACGTTCACTGAAAGGCTTTGTTATCCACGCTATCCAAACTGATCCGATATGCCACAGGTAAATACAATCCGTTCAAACTCAAGATAGACACAAAGCTGGAGTAACTCGACGGGGCAGGCAGCATCGCCGGAGGGAAGGAACGGGTGACGTTTGGGGTCAAGACCCTTCTTCAGACTGAAGTCCGGAGAGCTGACAGAGTCTGAAGAAATTTATTCACAAAATGCTGGAGTAACTCAGCAGGTCAGGCAGCATCTCGGGAGAGAAGGAATGGGTGACTTTTCGGGTCGAGACCCTTCCTCAGACTGAGTATCTCGGGAGAGAAGGAATGGGTGACGTTTTGGGTCGAGACCCTTCCTCAGTCTGAGGAAGGGTCTCGACCCGAAACGTCACCCATTCCTTCTCTCCCGAGATGCTGCCTGACCTGCTGAGTTACTCCAGCATTTTGTGAATAAATACCTTCGATTTGTACCAGCATCTGCAGTTATTTTCTTATAGAGTCTGAAGAAAAGTCACCCATTCCTTCTTGTCCAGTGACGCTGCCTCTCCCCGCTGGGTTGCTCCAGCATTTTGTGTCCATCTTCATAGACATAGACATAGAAAATAGGTGCAGGAAGAGGCCTTTCGGCCCTTCGAGCCAGCACTGCCATTCATTGTGATCATGGCTGACATCCACAATCAGAAACCCGTGCCTGCCTTCTCCCCATATCCCTTGAATCCACTAGCCCCTAGAGATCTATCTAACTCTCGTTTAAATCCATCCAGTGAATTGGCCTCCACTGCCCTCTGTGGCGGAGAATTCCACAAATTCACAACTCTCTGGGTGAACAGTTTTATTCTCACCTCAGTTTTAAATGGCCTCCCCTTTATCCTTAGACTGTGTGTGGGCCCTGGTTCTGGACTCCCCCCAACATTGGGAACATTCTTCCTGCATCTCGCTTGTCCAGTCCTTTCATAATTTTTCCTCCGTCTCTCTCAGATCCCCCTCTCGTCCTTCAGGGTCCCGCCCCCTCTCCTGACATCAGTGTGAAGAAGGGTCTCGACCCGAAACGTCACCCATCCCTTCTCTCCAGCGATGCTGCCTGACCCGCCGAGTTACTCCGGCATTTTGTGTCTGTAGTTCTTTGTTTCTATGCTCTCCAGCCCTCTGGATGGTTGACGTAGACACAGTGGGCCGAAAGGTCTGTTCCTCTGCCGCACGTCTATTCGACAACACATTACCCCAAGCATTGGGTCAAGAGAGGGCGTCAAAGGCTACGGGGATTGGTACGGGTGTCAGGGGGTTACGGGGAGAAGGCGGGAGAATGGGGTTAGGAGGGAGAGGTAAATCAGCCCATGATTGAATGGCGGAGTAGACTCGATGGGCCGAATGGCCTAATTCTGCTCCTGTCACTTCAGACCGTACGACCTATAACACTGGTGCAGGCTCGTTCTGTCACACCCCCCCCACCACGGAGTGGCTCCATTACACTGGGGTGCAGTACTGGTCGGGACAACTGTCACTGGCTCAGGTCTTTAACTCCAAGACTACGGGCGGTCACGGTGGCGCAGCGGTAGAGCCGCCGCCTTACAGCGAATGCAGCGCCGGAGACCCGGGTTCCATCCCGACTACGGGCGCCGTCTGCACGGAGTTTGTACGTTCTCCCCGTGACCTGCGTGGGTTTTCTCCGAGATCTTCGGTTTCCACCCACACTCCAAAGACGTGCAGGTCTGTAGGTTAATTGGCTCGGTATAAATGTAAAAATTGTCCCGAGTGTGTGTAGGATAGTGTTAGTGTGCGGGGATCGCTGGTCGGCGCGGACCCGGTGGGCCGAAGGGCCTGTTTCCGCGCTGAATCACTAAACTAAACTAAACCACATTGCAGTCTTGGGCTGTTTGCCATTGCCCTGGTTTCTGCAGCAACATGCTGTGGGCCAGAGCTGCTTTCAAAGAGTAAGTTGGCACTCCCTCCGTGTTAGTCTTGTACCGAGCTGCTGCCCCTTTGATCCAGTGTCAACAATCACTTGGGTTTAGATTTCTGCTCCTGTGTCTTATGAAGAAAGTGAACAAAATTAGCATTGTGTAGAAACATGGAAAACAGGTGCAGGAGTAAGCCTTTTAGCCCTTCGAGCCAGCACCACCATTCAATATGATCATGGCTGATCATCCAGAATCAGTACCCCATTCCTGCTTTCTCCTCATATCCCTTGATTCCGTTAGCCCTAAGAGCTCTATCTAACTCTCTCTTGAATACATCCAGTGAATTGTCCTCCACTGCCTTCTGTGGCAGAGAATTCCACAGATTGCCAACTCTGAATAAAATATTTTTTGCTCATCTCCGTTCTAAATGGCCTACCCCTTATTCTTAAACTGTGGCCCCTGGTTCTGGACTCCCCCAACATTGGGAACATGTTTCCTGCCTCTAGTGTGTCCAATCCCTTAATAATCTTATGTTTCAATAAGATTCCCTCTCATCCTTCTAAATTCCAGTGTATACAAGCCTAGTAGCTCCATTCCTTCAACGTACGACAGTCGCGCCATCCCGGGAATTAACCTGATGAACCTACGCTGCACGCCCTCAGTAGCAAGGATGTCCTTCCTCAAATTTGGAGACCAAAACTGCACACGGTACTCCAGGTGCGGTCTCACTAGGGCCCTGTACAACTGCAGAAGGACCTCTTTGCTCCTATACTCAACTCCTCTTGTTATGAAGGCCAACATTCCATTGGCTTTCTTCACTGCCTGCTGTACCTGCATGTTTCCTTTCAGTGACTGATGCACTAGGACACCCAGATCTCGTTGTACGTCCCCTTTTCCTCAAATTTGGAGACCAAAACTGCACACAGTACTCCATGTGTGGTTTCACCAGGGCCCTGCACAACTGCAGAGGAAGGGGGGGGGACACCTCATTGAAACTTTCCGTATGGTGAAAAGCCTGGATAGAGTGGATGTGGAGAGGGTGTTTCCACTAGTGGTAGAGTCTAGGACCAGAGGCCACAGCCTCAGAATAAAAGGAATTACCTTTAGAAAGGGAACGAGGAGGAATTTATTTAGTTAGAGGTTAGTAACCCTGTGGAATTCATTGCCACAGACGGCTGTGGAGGCCAAGTCAGTGGACAGGTGTCAGGGATTATGGGGAGAAGGCGGGAGAATGGAGTTGAGAGGGAAAGTTAGATTAGCCACTATTGAAAGGCGGAGTAGACTTGATGGGCTGAATGGCCTAATTCTGCTCCTATCACGTGACCTTATGTACAATTCTATTTATTCACAAAATGCTGGAGTAACTCAGCAGGTCAGGCAGCATCTCAGGAGAGAAGGAATGGGTGACATTTCGGGTCGAGACCCTTCTTCAGACTGAAGACGTCATCAGTCTGAAGAAGGGTCTCGACCCGAAACGTCACCCATTCCTTCTCTCCTGAGATGCTGCCTGACCTGCTGAGTTACTCCAGCATTTTGTGAATAAATACCTTCGATTTGTACCAGCATCTGCAGTTATTTTCTTACACTTATGTACGATTCTGACTGTGACAGTACACCGAGGGGTAACTTTTCCACACGGAGGGTGGTGGGTGTATGGACTGGGCTACCAGGAGAAATAGTTGAGGCAGGCACTATAATAAGTTAAAAGACATTTGGAAGGTGCGTGGATAGGAAAGGTTTCGATGGATACAGGCCACAGGCATAGAATGGAGCCTAGATTTAGTCGGCATGGGCAAGTTGGGCCGAATGGTTGATGGGGCTGTGAGCCAAATGCAGGCAAAATGGGACTAGCCCAGAATGCTAACTTGTGCTGCAAGGCATGTTTAGTTTAGAGATACAGCGCGGAAACAGGCCATTCGACCCACGAGTCCTCACTGACCAGACAACACCAGTACACTAGTTACATCCTTACTCACATTAACCTATAAACCTGCACGCCTTTGGGATGTGGGGGGAAACTGGAGCACCTGGAGAAAACCCCCGCAGGTCACGGGGAGAACGTACAAACTCCGTACAGATCAGCACCCGTGGTCGGGATCGAACCCTGGTGTTTGGCGCTGTGAGGCAGCACCTCTACCGCTGCCTCTCTGGGACTGAGAATTAAGCTCTGCACTCCATCTTCCAAAGACGTAGGGCGGTCACGGTGGCGCAGCGGTAGAGTTGCTGCCTTACAGCAAATGCAGTGCCGGAGACTCGGGTTCCATCCCGACTACGGGCGCTGTCTGTACAGAGTTTGTACGTTCTCCCCGTGACCTGCGTGGGTTTTCTCTGAGATCTTCGGTTTTACTCCCGCACTCCAAAGACGTACAGGTTTGTAGGTTAATTGGCTTTGTAAATGTTTTTTTTTAATTGTCCCTAGTGTGTGTAGGACAGTGTTAATGTGCGGGGATCGCTGGTCGGCGTGGACCCGGTGGGCCGAAGGGCCTGTTTCCGCGCTGTATCTCTAAACTAAACTAAAAACTAAACGTACAGGTTTGTGGGATAATTGGCTTTGGTATAAATTGCCCCTCGTGAGTGGGATAGGGCTGGTGTTCGGGGATCGCTGGTCGGCACAGATTCAGTGGACCGAAAGGCCTTTTTCACGATGTATCTCTCCACCATGCTGCCGTTTGTACTTTGGGACATTGTACACACCAAATAGTCAGGAGTTAAAGATTGAGTAATTGTCATGTGGTCTGACAACCAAACAATGAAAGACATGCAGCAGTTTCACAGCCTTGTAATTGATTTTTCTGGATGTAGATTCTCTGCAGAATCCAGCCAGATAATATAAAATAACCAAAAATTCAACAAATTTCCGGGATGGCGGGGCTGTCATATGTTGAAAGACTGGAGCGACTGGGCTTGTACTCACTGGAATTTAGAAGGATGAGAGGGGATCTTATTGAAACACATAAGCTTATTAAGGGATTGGACACACTAGAGGCAGGAAGCATGTTCCCGATGTTGGGGGGAGTCCAGAACCAGGGGCCACAGTTTAAGAATAAGGACGGAGATGAGGGAAAACATTTAGAACGGAGATGAGGAAAAACTTCTTCACCCAGAGGGTTGTGAATCTGTGGAATTCTCTGCCTCAAAAGGCAGTGGAGGCCGATTCTCTGAATGCATTCAAGAGAGAGCTAGATAGAGCTCTTAATGATAGCGGAATCAGCGGGTATGGGGAGAAGGCAGGAACGGGGTACTGATTGTGGATGATCAGCCATGATCACAGTGAATGGCGGTGCTGGCTCGAAGGGCCGAATGGCCTCCTCCCGCATCTATTGTCTAAATTGTTAAGATTTGTAAGATTTGACTCTGTCTCTGGCTGTCCTATACCTTGCATGCCCTATTTTTGTGGGGGGTGTTTTCCACCATTTGATTTTACTTTGACCGAATAGAACACTCCAGTATCATCGAGCAGAGAGACAGTGAACACGACAATGTAACGGGCTTAGCGGTTGGTTATGGGAAAGAAAATCCAGGCATTAAACAAGGCAAAGTCTTGTGCACGCACAATGGAATTTATTTTTGTTGTTGTTCGTTTGGAAGCCGGAAGAGTGTGTAGTACAATTCACAGCTCTGCAATATTATCGCCATGTAGTATTGAACAAAATGGGAGTGTGTGTAGAAAAAAAAAACCTTAGATGCCGGTTTAAATCAAAGGTAGACACAAAATGCTGGAGTAATTCAACAGGTCAGGCAGCATCTCGGGAGAGAAGGAATGGCAGGCATGTGAATTTTCCGCGTTTTTAAAATCCATTTCCCGCGTTTTTCACTGCCAAATAAACGGAGAAATCGGATCGGAAAAAAAGAAGGGGAAAAAACCCGATGTATAGACTTGTAATGAACACTAGGGTTCCGCTAGAGGTCGCTAGGGGTTCCACGAGAAATCCCCCCCTCCCCCCCCCCCCCCCCCCCCCCCGAGTGCCCTGGAAGTCTCCCCGAAATTGTGGCACCTTGGCTGGGAAAGGCAGCCAATCTGGAACTCCAGCACGTCTATCCGCATCGCCGAGCTACTTCCTTGGCTGGCTGGATAAACCAGCAAAGCTCTGGAATCAAGAGTGCCAGAAAATCAGTGGTGGAACTGTAATGAGCAAATATTACATTTAAGTGCAAGATTATATAACTAAATTAATTAAGACAGGGTTAAAATATAAAACAGCAGAAAAGCCAATTACCACCTTTTTGGGCTGATTATCGATTAATGTGCAAATTAACCAAAATGTTATGAGTGTACAGTGACATTCACATTATTTTGTAATGTCTGTTTTTTGAAATGCACTAAAAGAGGCTTGAAACGGGTAATTTTCAAAATGTTCCAATTTTCTGACCCCCGTTGATCGTCTCACACGAGCGCTCGGCTCATTTCCTCTTTTTTACCTCACGTGCATGCCTGGAATGGGCGACGTTTCGGGTCGTGTCTGAAGAAAGGTCTCGACCCGAAACGTTGCTCATTCCTTCCCTCCCGAGGTGCTGCCTGACCCGCTGAGTCATTCCAGCAGATAGTGTCTACCGTGGGAGTGTGTATGATGGGACAGTGTAGAGGGAGCTTCCACTCTGTGTATCTGATCCTCTATTTTGTATATAATCCAAAATGCTTTTATTTAATTCTGCACAAATACAGAGTGGTAACAAAATCAAGACTGCCTATATTGGCAGTTTACAGTCAAACCATTATTGGATTAAAATATCGTCAAATTTATCCACAATACACTAGACCCCCCCCCCCCCCCCCCGCGGCGACCAGCGTTCACGGATGGCCTCCAGAGACCCCTCTCCAGGGACATGCGGGCACGGACGTAGGTCCGGAAGAGGGGCAGGCAGCCAACTCTGGTGTGACCATCGACCGCCCGCTGCCTGGACCCGCGAACGGCCATCTTGGCCAGGCCCAGGAGCAGACCGACAGGGAGAGACCCCCCCCCGACCCTCCCCCCCTGACACTCCCCCCTCTCTACCAGGTGCCCAAATATCAGGAGTGTGGGGCTAAAGTGCAGCCTAAACCTGAGGAGCAGCCCCTTCAGATACTCGTGCAGGGGCTGCTGCCTCTCGCCCTCCATGTACACGTGGAACACGGTCTCTTCCTCACCGCAGAAGTGACAGGCGGCTGGCGAGTCCGTTCCTCGACTCAAATATCTGTTACAGGCCGCAGCTCTGTGCAACACTCTCCTCCCCAGGTCCCCGATGTAAAGGGGGAAGACTCCCTGATGTAGAGACCTCTACTGGGGACCGCCCCCACCTTCAGGTGGTAACGCAGACCGCCAGGGCGTGTCCTAGGGGTTGCCAACTATCTCACTCCCAAATACGGGACAAGACGACGTCACCGCCCCGCGCTCCACGTGACCTCAACCAGTCAGCGGCCACGTGCTCCCGCTCCAACAATGGCGGCCGCCCGGGCCGGGAGGTGGGCTGCTACGCAACCTCCATTAGGCGAACACAGTCGGCAACCCCAGCGTGGCAGGACGGCAGACGAGGGCAAGGAAGTGTAAAGTGTGCAGGAGCAGCCTGTCCAGTAAACGTTTCTCCACGGCGCGCTGGGCATCGGAAAGGAGGCCCATGTTGTGTAGGGCCGGCTCCCGGGAAAGAACCCGGGTCTGACCCCGGGAGTGTGTGTGTGTGTGTGTGTGAGACGGGGCGGTGCACAGCAAAGATACTAGAGGAGCCAGATGGACCACTCCGTTAAAATCGTGTACACTGAAGTGTAGTACGCAAAGGAGCGTAACGTCCGCCATTTTAGTAGGCAAAACCTGCCGTTCGCTCTGCCTCTCACAGTGTAATCAGTGTTGTGGGGGAACAGTATGTGCGATGATTCCATTAAAATGCAGAATATATCTCATCTATCAATTCACAGATTGTTGTTATTTTTCTTTTAAAATGTTTCTGCAAGTTTCCGCCTACTAAAATGGCGCCGTGACGAACTACGGTTTTTAGGGTCGAGTGGTCTATCTTGTTCCTCTAGTATCTTTGGTGCAGAGGAGGCTTCACTCTGTGCTGAACGCTCCCTCTGCTGTCCATCCTGTGAAGTGCACCCTCCGCTCCCAGTCCAACTGGCTTCAGGGTTTTATTCACAAAATGCTAGAGTAACTCAGCAGGCCAGGCAGCATCTCAGGAGAGAAGGAATGGGTTCAGGTTCCTGCCTAATTCCACGGGTGCCTGGCGCTGTAGATAATGTCCTGCCAGCTCCCGCTGTTTCTCCAGTGATACTGCCCGTCTCTCAATGTTGGGGGAGTCCAGAACCAGGGGCCACACACAGTCTAAGAATAAAGGGGAGACCATTTAAAACTGAGGTGAGAAAAAACGTTTACACCCAGAGAGTTGTGAATTTGTGGAATTCTCTGCCACAGAGGGCAGTGGAGGCCAATTCACTGGATGAATTTTCACCCAGAGAGTTGTGAATTTGTGGAATTCTCTGCCACAGAAGGCAGTGGAGGCCAAATCACTGGATGAATTTTCACCCAGAGAGTTGTGAATTTGTGGAATTCTCTGCCACAGAAGGCAGTGGAGGCCAAATCACTGGATGAATTTTCACCCAGAGAGTTGTGAATTTGTGGAATTGTCTGCCACAGAAGGCAATGGAGGCCAATTCACTGGATGAATTATAAATAGAGAGTTAGATAGAGCTCTGGGGGCTAGTGGAAGATTATTAAGGGATTGGACACGTTAGAGGCAGAAAACATGTTCCCGATGTTGGGGGGAGTCCCGAATCAGAGGGCCACACAGTCTAAGAATAAGGAGTAGACCATTTAGAACGGAGACGAGGAAGAAAGTTTTCACCCAGAGAGTTATGAATCTGTGAGATTCTCTGCCTCAGAAGGCAGTTGAGGCCAATTCTCTGGATGCTTTCAAGAGAGAGTTAGATAGAGCTCTTAATGATAGCGGAGTCAAGGGATATGGGGAGAAGGCAGGAACGGGGTACTGATTGTGAATGATCAGCCATGATCACAATGAATGGCGGTGCTGCCTCGAAGGGCCGAATGGCCTCCTCCTGCACCTATTTTCTATGTTTCAGCTGCCTTCCCCCTTGTCCGCAGGTACACGCCTACATCATCTCGGCTCTGAAGAAAGAAATGCCGACCGTTTTTGGCAAGGAGAACAAGAAGAAAGAACTGATCAGCGGCCTGGGCGACATTTACCTGAAGCTGGAGAGAGAACACCAGATATCCCCGGGAGATTTCCCCTCACTCAAAAAGATGCAGGTAAATCACGGGCTGGGCACACCAACCCTGTCCGCCCTCTCTCTCGTCTCCCCCTCTCTCTCTCTCTCCCTCTCTCTCTATCTCTCTCTCTCTCGTCTCCCTCTCTCTCTCTCATCTCCCTCTCTCTCTCTCGTCTCTCTCCTCTCCCTCTCTATCTCTACCACTCTCACATCTCTCTCTCACGTCTCCCTTTCTCTCTCTCTCTCTCCCTCTCTCCCCCTCTCGTCTCCCTCCCTCACGTCTCTCTCTCTCTCTCTCTCACTCTCACGCCTCCCTCTCTCGTCTCCCCCTCACTACCTCTCTCACTCTCACTCTCTCTTGTCTCCCTCCCTCTCTCTCTCGTCTCCCCCTCTCTATCTCTATCTCTCTCTCATTCTCACTCTCACTCACCACTGCCGCCTGGTGAATATCGCCTGGATTAGAGGCTGTTAGCTATCGGGAGAGAGAGACGCATGCACTCACAGTGCTGGAGTAACTCAGCGGGTCAGGCGGCATCTCTGGACAAAAAGGATGGGTGACGTTTCGGGTCACTGGATCCTTCTTTAGACTGAAGTTTGAGGGGGGGGGGGGGGTGGAGATAGAGAAACAAATCGGGGCCAGCAATAGACGACCA